>NC_092393.1:4551922-4619459 GCF_030028105.1 Mobula birostris
GACAGGCTTGAGGTAGTGAGGCTTGAGCTTGGAGAGAAGCCTGGTGTCATGAGGCTTGATCTTGGAGACAGGCTTGGGGTCTTGAGGCTTGAGCTTGAAGAAAGGCTTGGGGTCTTGAGGCTTGAGCTTGGAGTCAGGCTTGGGGTCTTGAGGCTTGAGCTTGTAGACAGGCTTGGAGTCTTGAGGCTTGAGCTTGGAGACAGGTTCGGGGTCTTGACACTTGAGCTTGGAGACCGGCTCAGGGTCTTGAGGCATGAGCTTGGAGGCAGGCTCAGGGTCTTGAGACTTCAGCTTGGAGACAGGCTCAGGGTCTTGAGGCTTGATCTTGGCGACAGGCTGGGGGTCTTGATGCTTGAGCTTGGAGATAGGCTTGGGGTCTTGAGGATTGGGCTTGTAGACAGGCTTGTGGTCTTGACGCTTGAGCTTGGAGTGAGGATTGGTGTCTTGAGGCTTGAGTTGGAGTGAGGCTTGGGGTCTTGAGGCTTGAGCTTTGAGTGAAGCTTGGGGACTTGAGGCTTGAGCTTGGAGACAGGCTGGGGGTCTTGTGGCTTGAGCTTGGAGACAGGCTGGGGGTAATGAGGCTTGAGCTTGGAGACAGGCTTGAGGTCTTATGGCTTGGGCATGGAGACAGGCTTGGGGCATTGAGGCTTGAGCTCGGACAGAGGCTTGGGGTCTTGAGGCTTGAGCTTGGAGACAGGATTGGCGTCTTGAGGCTTGAGCTTGTTGACAGGCTTGGGGTCTTGAGGCTTGTTATTGGAGACAGGCTCGGGGTCTTGAGGCTTGAGCTTGGAGACAGGCTTTGGGTCTTGAGGCTTGAGCTTGGAGTGAGGCTTGGGGTCTTGAGGCTTGAGCTTTGAGACATGCTTGTGCTCTTGAGGCTTGAGCTTGGAGACAGGCTTGGGGTTTTGAAGCCTGTGCTTTGACACAGGCTTGGGTCTTGAGGCTTGTGCTTGGCGACAGACTTGAGGTATTGAGGCTTGAGCTTGGAGAGAAGCTTGGGGTCATGAGGCTTGATCTTGGAGACAGGCTTTGGATGTTGATGCTTGAGCTTGGAGACAGGCTTGGGGTCTTGAGGCTTGAGCTTGGAGACAGGCTCTGGTTCCAGAGGCTTGAGCTTGGAGACAGGTTTGGGGTCTTGTGGCTTCAACTTGGAGACAGGCTTGGGGTCTTGAGGCTTGAGCTTGGAGAGAGGCTTGGGGTCTTGAGGCTTGAGCTTGTATACAGGTTTGCGGTCTTGACGCTTCAGGTTGCAGAGAGGCTTGGGGTCTTGTGGCTTGAGCTTGGAGACAGGCTTGGGGTCTTGAGGCTTGAGCTTGCAGACAGGCATGTGGTCTTGAGGCTGGAGCTTGGAGACAGGCTGGGGTTCTTGACACTGGAGCTTGGAGACAGGCCTGGGGTCTTGAGGCTTGAGCTTGTAGACAGGCTCGGGTTCTTGAGGCTTGAGGTTGGAGACAGGTTTGGGGTCTTGAGGTTTGAGCGTGGAGACAGGCTTGAGGTCTTGAAGCTTGAGTTTGGAGACAGGCTTGGGGTGTTGAGGCTTGAGCTTGTGGACAGGCTTGGGGTGTTGAGGCTTGATCTTGGAGACAGGCTTGGGATGTTGAGGCTTGAGCTTGGAGACAGGCTGTGGGTCTTGAGGCTTGAGCTTGGAGAGCGGCTGGAGGTCTTGAGTCTTGAGCTTGGAGACAGGCTTGGGGTCTTGCGGCTTGAGCTTGTATACAGGCATGGGGTCTTGAGGCTTCAGGTTGGAGACAGGCTTGGGGTCTTCAGCTTGGAGACAGTCTTCGGGTCTTGAGGCTTGAGCTTGCAGACAGGCATGTGGTCTTGAGGCTGGAGCTTGGAGACAGGCTTGGGGTCTTGAGGCTTGGGCTTGGAGTCAGGCTTGTTGTCTTGAGGCATGAGCTTGGTGACAGGCTTGAGGCCTTGAGGCTTGAGCTTGGAGACAGGCTCGGGGTCTTGAGGCTTGAGCTTGGAGACAGGCTTGAGGCCTTGAGGCTTGAGCTTGGAGACAGGCTTGGGGTCTTGAGGCTTGAGCTTGAAGACAGTCTCGGGTTCTTGAGGCTTGAGCTTCGAGACAGGTTTGGGGTCATGAGGCTTGATTTTGGAGACAGGCTCGGGTTCTTGAGGCTTGAGCTTGGAGACAGGCTTGGGGTCTTGAGGCTTGGGCTTGGAGACAGGCTTGGGGTCTTGAGGCTTGGGCTTGGAGACAGGCTTGGGGTCTTGAGGCTTGAGCTTGTATACAGGTTTGGGGTCTTCAGGCTTCAGGTTGGAGACAGGCTTGGGGTCTTGAGGCCTGAGCTTGGAGACAGGCTCCGGGTCTTGAGGCTTGAGCTTGGAGACAGTTCAGGGGTTTTGAGGCTTGAGCTTGGAGACAGGCACGGGGTCTTGAGGCTTGAGCTTGGAGACAGGCTTGGGGTCTTGAGGCTTGAGTTTGGAGACAGGCTTGTGGTCTTGAGGCTTGAGCTTGTAGACAGGCTTGGAGTCTTGAGGCTTGAGCTTGGAGACAGGTTCGGGGTCTTGACACTTGAGCTTGGAGACCGGCTAAGGGTCTTGAGGCATGAGCTTGGAGGCAGGCTCAGGGTCTTGAGACTTCAGCTTGGAGACAGGCTCAGGGTCTTGAGGCTTGATCTTGGCGACAGGCTGGGGGTCTTGAGGCTTGAGCTTGGAGACAGGCTTGGGGTCTTGAGGATTGGGCTTGTAGACAGGCTTGTGGTCTTGACGCTTGAGCTTGGAGTGAGGATTGGTGTCTTGAGGCTTGAGCTTGGAGTGAGGCTTGGGGTCTTGAGGCTTGAGCTTTGAGTGAAGCTTGGGGACTTGAGGCTTGAGCTTGGAGACAGGCTTGAGGTCTTATGGCTTGGGCATGGAGACAGGCTTGGGGCATTGAGGCTTGAGCTCGGACAGAGGCTTGGGGTCTTGAGGCTTGAGCTTGGAGACAGGATTGGCGTCTTGAGGCTTGAGCTTGTTGACAGGCTTGGGGTCTTGAGGCTTGTTATTGGAGACAGGCTCGGGGTCTTGAGGCTTGAGCTTGGAGACAGGCTTTGGGTCTTGAGGCTTGAGCTTGGAGACAGGCTTGGGGTCTTAAGTCTTGAGCTTGGAGTGAGGCTTGGGGTCTTGAGGCTTGAGCTTTGAGACATGCTTGTGCTCTTGAGGCTTGAGCTTGGAGACAGGCTTGGGGTTTTGAAGCCTGTGCTTTGACACAGGCTTGGGTCTTGAGGCTTGTGCTTGGCGACAGACTTGAGGTATTGAGGCTTGAGCTTGGAGAGAAGCTTGGGGTCATGAGGCTTGATCTTGGAGACAGGCTTGGGGTCTTGAGGCTTGAGCTTGGAGACTGGCTTGGGATGTTCAGGCTTGATCTTGGAGACAGGCTTTGGATGTTGATGCTTGAGCTTGGAGACAGGCTTGGGGTCTTGAGGCTTGAGCTTGGAGACAGGCTCTGGTTCCAGAGGCTTGAGCTTGGAGACAGGTTTGGGGTCTTGAGGCTTGAACTTGGAGACAGGCTTGGGGTCTTGAGGCTTGAGCTTGGAGACAGGCTTGGGGTATTGAGGCTTGAGCTTGTATACAGGTTTGCGGTCTTGACGCTTCAGGTTGCAGAGAGGCTTGGGGTCTTGTGGCTTGAGCTTGGAGACAGGCTTGGGGTCTTGAGGCTTGTGCTTGCAGACAGGCATGTGGTCTTGAGGCTGGAGCTTGGAGATAGGCTGGGGGTCTTGTGGCTTGAGCTTGGAGACAGGCTGGGGGTAATGAGGCTTGAGCTTGGAGACAGGCTTGAGGTCTTATGGCTTGGGCATGGAGACAGGCTTGGGGCATTGAGGCTTGAGCTCGGACAGAGGCTTGGGGTCTTGAGGCTTGAGCTTGGAGACAGGATTGGCGTCTTGAGGCTTGAGCTTGTTGACAGGCTTGGGGTCTTGAGGCTTGTTATTGGAGACAGGCTCGGGGTCTTGAGGCTTGAGCTTGGAGACAGGCTTTGGGTCTTGAGGCTTGAGCTTGGAGTGAGGCTTGGGGTCTTGAGGCTTGAGCTTTGAGACATGCTTGTGCTCTTGAGGCTTGAGCTTGGAGACAGGCTTGGGGTTTTGAAGCCTGTGCTTTGACACAGGCTTGGGTCTTGAGGCTTGTGCTTGGCGACAGACTTGAGGTATTGAGGCTTGAGCTTGGAGAGAAGCTTGGGGTCATGAGGCTTGATCTTGGAGACAGGCTTTGGATGTTGATGCTTGAGCTTGGAGACAGGCTTGGGGTCTTGAGGCTTGAGCTTGGAGACAGGCTCTGGTTCCAGAGGCTTGAGCTTGGAGACAGGTTTGGGGTCTTGAGGCTTGAACTTGGAGACAGGCTTGGGGTCTTGAGGCTTGAGCTTGGAGACAGGCTTAGGGTCTTGAGGCTTGATCTTGGCGACAGGCTGGGGGTCTTGAGGCTTGAGCTTGGAGACAGGCTTGGGGTCTTGAGGATTGGGCTTGTAGACAGGCTTGTGGTCTTGACGCTTGAGCTTGGAGTGAGGATTGGTGTCTTGAGGCTTGAGCTTGGAGTGAGGCTTGGGGTCTTGAGGCTTGAGCTTTGAGTGAAGCTTGGGGACTTGAGGCTTGAGCTTGGAGACAGGCTTGAGGTCTTATGGCTTGGGCATGGAGACAGGCTTGGGGCATTGATGCTTGAGCTCGGACAGAGGCTTGGGGTCTTGAGGCTTGAGCTTGGAGACAGGATTGAGGTCTTGAGGCTTGAGGTTGGAGACATGTTTGGGTCTTGAGGTTTGAGCTTGGAGACAGGCTTGTGGTATTGAGGCTTGAGCTTGGAGAGAAGCTTGGGGTCATGAGGTTTGATCTTGGAGACAGGCTTGGGGTGTTGAGGCTTGAGCTTGGAGACAGGCTTGGGGTGTTGAGGCTTGATCTTGTAGACAGGCTTGGGATGTTGAGGCTTGAGCTTGTATACAGGTTTGCGGTCTTGACGCTTCAGGTTGCAGACAGGCTTGGTGTCTTGTGGCTTGAGCTTGGAGACAGGCTTGGGGTCTTGAGGCTTGAGCTTGCAGACTGGCATGTGGTCTTGAGGCTGGAGCTTGGAGACAGGCTGGGGTTCTTGACACTGGAGCTTGGAGACAGGCTCGGGGTCTTGAGGCTTGAGCTTGGAGACAGGCTCGGGGTCTTGAGGCTTGAGCTTGGCGACAGGCCTGGGGTCTTGAGGCTTGAGCTTGGAGACAGGCTTGGGGTCTTGAGGCTTGAGCATGAAGATAGCGTGGGGTCTTGAGGCTTGAGCTTGCGGAGAGGCTTGGGTCTTGAGGCTTGAGCTTGGAGAGAAGCTTGGGGTCATTGAGGTTTGATCTGGAGACAGGCTTGGGGTGTTGAGGCTTGAGCTTGGAGACAGGCTTGGGGTGTTGAGGCTTGATCTTGTAGACAGGCTTGGGATGTTGAGGCTTGAGCTTGTATACAGGTTTGCGGTCTTGACGCTTCAGGTTGCAGACAGGCTTGGGGTCTTGTGGCTTGAGCTTGGAGACAGGCTTGGGGTCTTGAGGCTTCAGCTTGCAGACAGGCATGTGGTCTTGAGGCTGGAGCTTGGATACAGTCTGGGGTTCTTGACACTGGAGCTTGGAGACAGGCTCGGGGTCTTGAGGCTTGAGCTTGGAGACAGGCTTGGGGTCTTGAGACTTGAGCTTGGAGACAGGCTCGGGGTCTTTAGGCTTGAGCTTGGAGACAGGCTTGAGGTCTTGAGGCTTGAGCTTGGAGACAGGCTTGGGGTCTTGAGGCTTGAGCTTGGTGACAGGCTCGGGTTCTTGAGGCTTGAGCTTGGAGACAGGCTTGGGGTCTTGAGGATTGGGCTTAGAGACAGGCTTGTGGTCTTGACGCTTGAGCTTGGAGTGAGGATTGGTGTCTTGAGGCTTGAGCTTGGAGTGAGGCTTGGGGTCTTGAGGCTTGAGCTTTGAGTGAAGCTTGGGGACTTGAGGCTTGAGCTTGGAGACTGGCTTGGTGTCTTGAGGCTTGAGCTTGGAGACAGGCTCGGAGTCGTGAGGCTTGAGCTTGGAGACATTTCTGGAATTTTGAGGTTTGAGCTTGTAGACAGGCTCGGGGTCTTGAGGCTTGAGCTTGGAGACAGGCTCGGGCTCTTCAGGCTTGAGCTTGGAGACCGGCTTGGGGTGTTGAGGCTTGAGCTTCGAGACAGGCTGGGGGTCTTGTGGCTTGAGCTTGAAGATAGGCTGGGGGTAATGAGGCTTGAGCTTGGAGACAGGCTTGAGGTCTTATGGCTTGGGCATGGAGACAGGCTTGGGGCATTGAGGCTTGAGCTCGGACAGAGGCTTGGGGTCTTGAGGCTTGAGCTTGGAGACAGGCTTGGCGTCTTGAGGCTTGAGCTTGTTGACAGGCTTGGGGTCTTGAGGCTTGTTATTGGAGACAGGCTCGGGGTCTTGAGGCTTGAGCTTGGAGACGGGCTTTGGGTCTTGAGGCTTGAGCTTGGAGACAGGCTTGGGGTCTTAAGTCTTGAGCTTGGAGTGAGGCTTGGGGTCTTGAGGCTTGAGCTTTGAGACATGTTTGTGCTCTTGAGGCATGAGCTTGGAGACAGGCTTGGGGTTTTGAAGCCTGTGCTTTGACACAGGCTTGGGTCTTGAGGCTTGAGCTTGGCGACAGACTTGAGGTATTGAGGCTTGAGCTTGTAGAGAAGCTTGGGGTCATGAGGCTTGATCTTGGAGACAGGCTTGGGGTCTTGAGGCTTGAGCTTGGAGACAGGCTTGGGATGTTCAGGCTTGATCATGGAGACAGGCTTTGGATGTTGATGCTTGAGCTTGGAGACAGGCTTGGGGTCTTGAGGCTTGAGCTTGGAGACAGGCTCTGGTTCTAGAGGCTTGAGCTTGGAGACAGGTTTGGGGTCTTGAGGCTTGAACTTGGAGACAGGCTTGGGGTCTTGAGGCTTGAGCTTGGAGATAGGCTTGGGGTCTTGAGGCTTGAGCTTGTATACAGGTTTGCGGTCTTGACGCTTCAGGTTGCAGAGAGGCTTGGGGTCTTGTGGCTTGAGCTTGGAGACAGGCTTGGGGTCTTGAGGCTTGAGCTTGCAGACAGGCATGTGGTCTTGAGGCTGGAGCTTGGAGACAGGCTGGGGTTCTTGAGACTGGAGCTTGGAGACAGGCCTGGGGTCTTGAGGCTTGAGCTTGTAGACAGGCTCGGGTTCTTGAGGCTTGAGGTTGGAGACAGGTTTGGGGTCTTGAGGTTTGAGCGTGGAGACAGGCTTGAGGTCTTGAGGCTTGAGTTTGGAGACAGGCTTGGGGTGTTGAGGCTTGATCTTGGAGACAGGCTTGGGATGTTGAGGCTTGAGCTTGGAGACAGGCTAGGGGTCTTGAGGCTTGAGCTTGGAGAGCGGCTGGAGGTCTTGAGTCTTGAGCTTGGAGACAGGCTTGGGGTCTTGCGGCTTGAGCTTGTATACAGGCATGGGGTGTTGAGGCTTCAGGTTGGAGACAGGCTTGGGGTCTTCAGCTTGGAGACAGTCTTGGGGTCTTGAGGCTTGAGCTTGCAGACAGGCATGTGGTCTTGAGGCTGGAGCTTGGAGACAGGCTTGGGGTCTTGAGGCTTGGGCTTGGAGTCAGGCTTGTTGTCTTGAGGCATGAGCTTGGTGACAGGCTCGGGGTCTTGAGGCTTCAGCTTGGAGACAGGCTTGGGGTCTTGAAGCTTGAGCTCGGAGACAGGCTCGGGGTCTTGAGGCTTGAGCTTGGAGACAGGCTTGAGGCCTTGAGGCTTGAGGTTGGAGACAGGCTTGGGGTCTTGAGGCTTGAGCTTGAAGACAGTCTCGGGTTCTTGAGGCTTGAGCTTGGAGACAGGTTTGGGGTCATGAGGCTTGATTTTGGAGACAGGCTCGGGTTCTTGAGGCTTGAGCTTGGAGACAGGCTTGGGGTCTTGAGGCTTGGGCTTGGAGACAGGCGTGGGGTCTAGAGGCTTGGGCTTGGAGACATGCTTGGGGTCTTGAGGCTTGAGCTTGGAGACAGGCTTGGGGTGTTGAGGCTTGATCTTGGAGACAGGCTTGGGATGTTGAGGCTTGTGCTTGGAGACAGGCTGGGGGTTCTGAGGCTTGAGCTTGGAGAGCGGCTGGAGGTCTTGAGGCTTGAGTTTGGAGACAGGCTTGGGGTCTTGAGGCTTGAGCTTGTATACAGGTTTGGGGTCTTGAGGCTTCAGGTTGGAGACAGGCTTGTGGTCTTGTGGCTTGAGTTTGAAAGACAGTCTTGGGGTCTTGAGGCTTGGGCTTACAGACACGCATGTGGTCTTGAGGCTGGAGCTTCGAGACAGGCTGGGGTTCTTGGCACTGGAGCTTGGAGACAGGCTGGGGGTCTTGAACGTTGAGTTTGGCGACAGGCTGGGGGTCTTGAGGCTTGAGCTTGGAGACAGGCTTGGGTTCTTGAGGCTTCGGCTTGGAGACAGGCTTGTGGTCTTGAGGCTTGAGCTTGGAGACAGGCTCGGGGTCTTGAGGGTTGAGCTTGGAGACAGGCTCGGGGTCTTGAGGCTTGAGCTTGGAGACAGGCTCGGGTTCTTGAGGTTTGAGCTTGGAGACAGGCTTGGAGTCTTGAGGCTTGGGCTTGGAGACAGGCTTGGGGTCTTGAGGCTTGGGCTTGGAGACAGGATTGGGGTCTTGAGGCTTGAGCTTGTATACAGGTTTGGGGTCTTCAGGCTTCAGGTTGGAGACAGGCTTGGGGTCTTGTGACTTCAGATTGGAGACAGGCTGGGGTTCTTGACCCTGGAGTTTGGAGACAGGCTGGGGTCTTGAGGTTTGAGCTTGGCGACAGGCTGAGAGTCTTGAGGCTTGAGCTTGGAGAAAGGCTTGTGGTCTTGAGGCTTGAGCTTGGAGACAGGCTCGGGGACTTGAGGCTTGAGCTTGAAGACAGGCTCGGGGTCTTGAGGCTTGAGCTTGGAGACAGGCTCGGGGTCTTGAGGCTTGAGCTTGGAGACAGGTTCCGGGTCTTGAGGCTTGAGCTTGGAGACAGGCTTGGGGTCTTGAAGCTTGAGCTTGGAGACAGGCTTGGGGTCTTGAGGGTTGAGCTTGGAGACAGGCTCGGGTTCTTGAGGCTTGAGCTTGGAGACAGTCTTGGGGTCTTGAGGCTTGAATTTGGAGACAGGCTTGGGGTCTTGAGGCTTGAGCTTGGAGACAGGCTTGGGGTTTTGAGGGTTGATCTTGGAGACAGGCTTGGGATGTTGAGGCTTGTGCTTGGAGACAGGCTGGGGGTCCTGAGGCTTGAGCTTGGAGAGCGGCTGGAAGTCTTGAGGCTTGAGTTTGGAGACAGGCTTGGGGTCTTGAGGCTTGAGCTTGTATACAGGTTTGGGGTCTTGAGGCTTCAGGTTGGAGACAGGCTTGTGGTCTTGTGGCTTGAGTTTGAAGACAGTCTTGGGGTCTTGAGGCTTGAGCTTACAGACACGCATGTGGTCTTGAGGCTGGAGCTTCGAGACAGGCTGGGGTTCTTGGCACTGGAGCTTGGAGACAGGCTGGGGGTCTTGAACGTTGAGCTTGGCGACAGGCTGGGGGTCTTGAGGCTTCGGCTTGGAGACAGGCTTGTGGTCTTGAGGCTTGAGCTTGGAGACAGGCTCGGGGTCTTGAGGGTTGAGCTTGGAGACAGGCTCGGGGTCTTGAGGCTTGAGCTTGGAGACAGGCTCGGGATCTTGAGGCTTGAGCTTGGTGACAGGCTTGGGGTTGAGGCCTGAGCTTGGAGACAGGGTTGGGGTCTTGAGGCTTGAACTTGGAGACAGCCTCCGGGTCTTGAGGCTTGAGCTTGGAGACAGGCACGGGGTCTTGAGGCTTGAGTTTGGAGTCCGGCTTGGGTTCTTGAGTCTTGATCTTGGAGACAGGTTTGGGGTCTTGAGGCTCGAGCTTGGAGACAGGCTTGGGGTCTTGAGGCTTGAGTTTGGAGACAGGCTTGGGGTCTTGAGGCTTGAGCTTGGAGACAGGCTCGGGGTCTTGAGATTTGAGCTTGGAGACAGGCTTGGGGTATTGAAGCTTGTGCTTTGACACAGGCTTGGGTCTCGAGGCTTGAGTTTGGAGACAGAGTCGGGGTCTTGAGGCTTAAGATTGCCGACAGGCTTGAGGTAGTGAGGCTTGAGCTTGGAGAGAAGCTTGGTCTCATGAGGCTTGATCTTGGAAACAGGTTTGGGGTCTTGAGGCTTGAGCTTGAAGAAAGGCTTGGGGTCTTGAGGCTTGAGCTTGGCGTGAGGCTTGGGGTCTTGAGGCTTGAGCTTGGAGTCAGGCTTGGGGTCTTGAGGCTTGAGCTTGTAGACAGGCTTGGAGTCTTGAGGCTTGAGCTTGGAGACAGGTTCGGGGTCTTGAGACTTGAGCTTGGAGACCGGCTCAGGGTCTTGAGGCTTGAGCTTGGAGGCAGGCTCAGGGTCTTGAGACTTGAGCTTCGAGACAGGCTCAGGGTCTTGAGGCTTGATCTTGGCGACAGGCTGGGGGTCTTGAGGCTTGAGCTTGGAGACTGGCTTGGGGTCATGAGGATTGGGCTTGGAGACAGGCTTGTGGTCTTGACGCTTGAGCTTGGAGTGAGGATTGGTGTCTTGAGGCTTGAGCTTGGAGTGAGGCTTGCGGTCTTGAGGCTTGAGCTTTGAGTTAAGCTTGGGGACTTGAGGCCTGAGCTTGGAGACTGGCTTAGTGTCTTGAGGCTTGAGCTTGGAGACAGGCTCGGGGTCTTGAGGCTTGAGCTTGGAGACATTTCTGGGATTTTGAGGTTTGAGCTTGTAGACAGGCTCGGGGTCTTGAGGCTTGAGCTTGGAGACAGGCTCGGGTTCTTCAGGCTTGAGCTTGGAGAAAGGTTTGGGGTTTTGAGGCTTGAGCTTCGAGACAGGCTGGGGGTCTTGTGGCTTGAGCTTGGAGACAGGCTGGGGGTAATGCGGCTTGAGCTTGGAGACAGGCTTGAGGTCTTATGGCTTGGGCATGGAGACAGGCTTGGGGCATTGAGGCTTGAGCTCGGACACAGGCTTGGGGTCTTGAGGCTTGAGCTTGGAGACAGGCTTGGCGTCTTGAGGCTTGAGCTTGTTGACAGGCTTGGGGTCTTGAGGCTTGTTATTGGAGACAGGCTCGGGGTCTTGAGGCTTGAGCTTGGAGACAGGCTTTGGGTCTTGAGGCTTGAGCTTGGAGACAGGCTTGGGGTCTTAATTCTTGAGCTTGGAGTGAGGCTTGGGGTCTTGAGGCTTGAGCTTTGAGACATGCTTGGGCTCTTGAGGCTTGAGCTTGGCGACAGACTTGAGGTATTGAGGCTTGAGCTTGGAGAGAAGCTTGGGGTCATGAGGCTTGATCTTGGAGACAGGCTTGGGGTGTTGAGGCTTGAGCTTGGAGACAGGCTTGGGGTGTTGATGCTTGATCTTGGAGACAGGCTTGGGATGTTGAGGCTTGAGCTTGTATACAGGTTTGCGGTCTTGATGCTTCAGGTTGGAGACAGGCTTGGGGTCTTGTGGCTTGAGATTGGAGACAGGCTTGGGGTCTTGAGGCTTGAGCTTGGAGACAGGCTCGGAGTCTTGAGGCTTGAGCTTGGCGACAGGCCTGGTGTCTTGAGGCTTGAGCTTGGAGACAGGCTCGGGTTCTTGAGTCTTGAGGTTGGAGACAGGTTTGGGGTCTTGAGGTTTGAGCTTGGAGACAGGCTTGGGGTCTTGAGGCTTGAGTTTGGAGACAGGCTTGGGGTGTTGAGGCTTGAGCTTGGAGACAGGCTTGGGGTGTTGAGGCTTGATCTTAGAGACTGGCTTGGGATGTTGAGGCTTGAGCTTGGAGACAGGCTGGGGGTCTTGAGGCTTGAGCTTGGAGAGCGGCTGGACGTCTTGAGTCTTGAGCTTGGAGACAGGCTTGGGGTCTTGAGGCTTGAGCTTGTATACAGTCTTGGGGTCTTGAGGCTTCAGGTTGGAGACAGGCTTGGGGTCTTCAGCTTGAAGACAGTCTTGGGGTCTTGAGGCTTGAGCTTGCAGACAGGCATGTGGTCTTGAGGCTGGAGCTTGGAGACAGGCTTGGGGTCTTGAGGCTTGGGCTTGGAGACAGGCTTGTTGTCTTGAGGCATGAGCTTGGTGACAGGCTCAGGGTCTTGAGGCTTCAGCTTGGAGACAGGCTTGGGGTCTTGATGCTTGAGCTTGGAGACAGGCTCGGGGTCTTGAGGCTTGAGCTTGGAGACAGGCTTGAGGTCTTGAGGCTTGAGCTTGGAGACCAGCTTGGGGTCTTGAGGCTTGAGCTTGGAGACAGGCTCGGGTTCTTGAGGCTTGACTTTGGAGATAAGTTTGGGGTCATGAGGCTTGATCTTGGAGACGGGCTTGGGGTCTTGAGGCTTGAGCTTGGAGACAGGCAGGGGGTCTTGCGGCTTGAGCTGGCGACAGGCTCGGGGTCTTGAGGCTTGAGCGTGAAGATAGCGTGGGGTCTTGAGGCTTGAGATTGCAGAGAGGCTTGGGTCTTGAGGCTTGAGCTTGGAGACATACTTGGGGTCTTGAGGTTTGAGCTTGGAGATAGGTTTGAGCTTGGACACAGGTTTGGGGTTTTCAGGCTAGAGCTTTGAGACAGGCTTTGGGTATCGTGGCTTGAGCTTGGAGAAAGGCTCGGGGTCTTGAGGCTTGAGCTTGGAGACAGGCTTTGGGACTTGAGGCTTGAGCTTGGAGACAGGCTTGCGGTCTTGTGGCTTGAGGTTGGAAACAGGCTTGGGGTCTTGAGGCTTGAGCTTGCAGACAGGCATGTGGTCTTGAGGCTGGAGCTTGGATACAGTCTGGGGTTCTTGACACTGGAGCTTGGAGACAGGCTGGGGGTCTTGAGGCTTGAGTTTGGAGACAGGCTGGGGGTCTTTAGGCTTGAGCTTTGAGACAGGCTTGAGGTCTTATGGCTTGGGCATGGAGACAGGCTTGGGGCATTGAGGCTTGAGCTCGGACAGAGGCTTGGGGTCTTGAGGCTTGAGCTTGGAGACAGGCTTGGCGTCTTGAGGCTTGAGCTTGTTGACAGGCTTGGGGTCTTGAGGCTTGTTATTGGAGACAGGCTCGGGGTCTTGAGGCTTGAGCTTGGAGACAGGATTTGGGTCTTGAGGCTTGAGCTTGGAGACAGGCTTGGGGTCTTAAGTCTTGAGCTTGGATTGAGGCTTGGGGTCTTGAGGCTTGAGCTTTGAGACATGCTTGTGCTCTTGAGGCTTGAGCTTGGAGACAGGCTTGGGGTTTTGAAGCCTGTGCTTTGACACAGGCTTGGGTCTTGAGGCTTGAGCTTGGCGACAGACTTGAGGTATTGAGGCTTGAGCTTGGAGAGAAGCTTGGGGTCATGAGGCTTGATCTTGGAGACAGGCTTGGGGTCTTGAGGCTTGAGCTTGGAGACAGGCTTGGGATGTTCAGTCTTGATCTTGGAGACAGGCTTTGGATGTTGATGCTTGAGCTTGGAGACAGGCTTGGGGTCTTGAGGCTTGAAGTTGGAGACAGGCTTGGGGTCTTGAGGCTTGAGCTTGGAGACAGGCTTGGGGTCTTGAGGCTTGAGGTTGTATACATGTTTGCGGTCTTGACGCTTCAGGTTGCAGAGAGGCTTGGGGTCTTGTGGCTTGAGCTTGGAGACAGGCTTGGGGTCTTGAGGCTTGAGCTTGCAGACAGGCATGTGGTCTTGAGGCTGGAGCTTGGAGACAGGCTGGGGTTCTTGACACTGGAGCTTGGAGACAGGCCTGGGGTCTTGAGGCTTGAGCTTGTAGACAGGCTCGGGTTCTTGAGGCTTGAGGTTGTAGACAGGTTTGGGGTCTTGAGGTTTGAGCGTGGAGACAGGCTTGAGGTCTTGAGGCTTGAGTTTGGAGACAGGCTCGGGGACTTGAGGCTTGAGCTTGGAGACAGGCTCGGGGTCTTGAGGCTTGAGCTTGGAGACAGGCTCGGGGTCTTGAGGCTTGAGCTTGGAGACAGGCTCCGGGTCTTGAGGCTTGAGCTTGGAGACAGGCTTGGGGTATTGAAGCTTGAGCTTGGAGACAGGCTTGGGGCCTTGAGGCTTGAGCTTGGAGACAGGCTCGGGTTCTTGAGGCTTGAGCTTGGAGACAGTCTTGGGGTCTTGAGGCTTGAGTTTGGAGACAGGCTTGGGGACTTGAGGCTTGAGCTTGGAGACAGGCTTGGGGTGTTGAGGCTTGATCTTGGAGACAGGCTTGGGATGTTGAGGCTTGAGCTTGGAGACAGGCTGGGGTTCTTGGCACTGGAGCTTGGAGACAGGCTGGGGGTCTTGAACGTTGAGCTTGGCGACAGGCTGGGGGTCTTGAGGCTTGAGCTTGGAGACAGGCTTGGGGTCTTGAGGCTTCGGCTTGGAGACAGGCTTGTGGTCTTGAGGCTTGAGCTTGGAGACAGGCTCGGGGTCTTGAGGCTTGAGCTTGGAGACAGGCTTGGGGTCTTGAGGCTTGAGTTTGGAGACAGGCTTGGGGTCTTGAGGCTTGAGCTTGGAGACAGGCTCGGGGTCTTGAGATTTGAGCTTGGAGACAGGCTTGGGGTATTGAAGCTTGTGCTTTGACACAGGCTTGGGTCTCGAGGCTTGAGTTTGGAGACAGAGTCGGGGTCTTGAGGCTTAAGATTGCCGACAGGCTTGAGGTAGTGAGGCTTGAGCTTGGAGAGAAGCTTGGTCTCATGAGGCTTGATCTTGGAAACAGGTTTGGGGTCTTGAGGCTTGAGCTTGAAGAAAGGCTTGGGGTCTTGAGGCTTGAGCTTGGCGTGAGGCTTGGGGTCTTGAGGCTTGAGCTTGGAGTCAGGCTTGGGGTCTTGAGGCTTGAGCTTGTAGACAGGCTTGGAGTCTTGAGGCTTGAGCTTGGAGACAGGTTCGGGGTCTTGAGACTTGAGCTTGGAGACCGGCTCAGGGTCTTGAGGCTTGAGCTTGGAGGCAGGCTCAGGGTCTTGAGACTTGAGCTTCGAGACAGGCTCAGGGTCTTGAGGCTTGATCTTGGCGACAGGCTGGGGGTCTTGAGGCTTGAGCTTGGAGACTGGCTTGGGGTCATGAGGATTGGGCTTGGAGACAGGCTTGTGGTCTTGACGCTTGAGCTTGGAGTGAGGATTGGTGTCTTGAGGCTTGAGCTTGGAGTGAGGCTTGCGGTCTTGAGGCTTGAGCTTTGAGTTAAGCTTGGGGACTTGAGGCCTGAGCTTGGAGACTGGCTTAGTGTCTTGAGGCTTGAGCTTGGAGACAGGCTCGGGGTCTTGAGGCTTGAGCTTGGAGACATTTCTGGGATTTTGAGGTTTGAGCTTGTAGACAGGCTCGGGGTCTTGAGGCTTGAGCTTGGAGACAGGCTCGGGTTCTTCAGGCTTGAGCTTGGAGAAAGGTTTGGGGTTTTGAGGCTTGAGCTTCGAGACAGGCTGGGGGTCTTGTGGCTTGAGCTTGGAGACAGGCTGGGGGTAATGCGGCTTGAGCTTGGAGACAGGCTTGAGGTCTTATGGCTTGGGCATGGAGACAGGCTTGGGGCATTGAGGCTTGAGCTCGGACACAGGCTTGGGGTCTTGAGGCTTGAGCTTGGAGACAGGCTTGGCGTCTTGAGGCTTGAGCTTGTTGACAGGCTTGGGGTCTTGAGGCTTGTTATTGGAGACAGGCTCGGGGTCTTGAGGCTTGAGCTTGGAGACAGGCTTTGGGTCTTGAGGCTTGAGCTTGGAGACAGGCTTGGGGTCTTAATTCTTGAGCTTGGAGTGAGGCTTGGGGTCTTGAGGCTTGAGCTTTGAGACATGCTTGGGCTCTTGAGGCTTGAGCTTGGCGACAGACTTGAGGTATTGAGGCTTGAGCTTGGAGAGAAGCTTGGGGTCATGAGGCTTGATCTTGGAGACAGGCTTGGGGTGTTGAGGCTTGAGCTTGGAGACAGGCTTGGGGTGTTGATGCTTGATCTTGGAGACAGGCTTGGGATGTTGAGGCTTGAGCTTGTATACAGGTTTGCGGTCTTGATGCTTCAGGTTGGAGACAGGCTTGGGGTCTTGTGGCTTGAGATTGGAGACAGGCTTGGGGTCTTGAGGCTTGAGCTTGGAGACAGGCTCGGAGTCTTGAGGCTTGAGCTTGGCGACAGGCCTGGTGTCTTGAGGCTTGAGCTTGGAGACAGGCTCGGGTTCTTGAGTCTTGAGGTTGGAGACAGGTTTGGGGTCTTGAGGTTTGAGCTTGGAGACAGGCTTGGGGTCTTGAGGCTTGAGTTTGGAGACAGGCTTGGGGTGTTGAGGCTTGAGCTTGGAGACAGGCTTGGGGTGTTGAGGCTTGATCTTAGAGACTGGCTTGGGATGTTGAGGCTTGAGCTTGGAGACAGGCTGGGGGTCTTGAGGCTTGAGCTTGGAGAGCGGCTGGACGTCTTGAGTCTTGAGCTTGGAGACAGGCTTGGGGTCTTGAGGCTTGAGCTTGTATACAGTCTTGGGGTCTTGAGGCTTCAGGTTGGAGACAGGCTTGGGGTCTTCAGCTTGAAGACAGTCTTGGGGTCTTGAGGCTTGAGCTTGCAGACAGGCATGTGGTCTTGAGGCTGGAGCTTGGAGACAGGCTTGGGGTCTTGAGGCTTGGGCTTGGAGACAGGCTTGTTGTCTTGAGGCATGAGCTTGGTGACAGGCTCAGGGTCTTGAGGCTTCAGCTTGGAGACAGGCTTGGGGTCTTGATGCTTGAGCTTGGAGACAGGCTCGGGGTCTTGAGGCTTGAGCTTGGAGACAGGCTTGAGGTCTTGAGGCTTGAGCTTGGAGACCAGCTTGGGGTCTTGAGGCTTGAGCTTGGAGACAGGCTCGGGTTCTTGAGGCTTGACTTTGGAGATAAGTTTGGGGTCATGAGGCTTGATCTTGGAGACGGGCTTGGGGTCTTGAGGCTTGAGCTTGGAGACAGGCAGGGGGTCTTGCGGCTTGAGCTGGCGACAGGCTCGGGGTCTTGAGGCTTGAGCGTGAAGATAGCGTGGGGTCTTGAGGCTTGAGATTGCAGAGAGGCTTGGGTCTTGAGGCTTGAGCTTGGAGACATACTTGGGGTCTTGAGGTTTGAGCTTGGAGATAGGTTTGAGCTTGGACACAGGTTTGGGGTTTTCAGGCTAGAGCTTTGAGACAGGCTTTGGGTATCGTGGCTTGAGCTTGGAGAAAGGCTCGGGGTCTTGAGGCTTGAGCTTGGAGACAGGCTTTGGGACTTGAGGCTTGAGCTTGGAGACAGGCTTGCGGTCTTGTGGCTTGAGGTTGGAAACAGGCTTGGGGTCTTGAGGCTTGAGCTTGCAGACAGGCATGTGGTCTTGAGGCTGGAGCTTGGATACAGTCTGGGGTTCTTGACACTGGAGCTTGGAGACAGGCTGGGGGTCTTGAGGCTTGAGTTTGGAGACAGGCTGGGGGTCTTTAGGCTTGAGCTTTGAGACAGGCTTGAGGTCTTATGGCTTGGGCATGGAGACAGGCTTGGGGCATTGAGGCTTGAGCTCGGACAGAGGCTTGGGGTCTTGAGGCTTGAGCTTGGAGACAGGCTTGGCGTCTTGAGGCTTGAGCTTGTTGACAGGCTTGGGGTCTTGAGGCTTGTTATTGGAGACAGGCTCGGGGTCTTGAGGCTTGAGCTTGGAGACAGGATTTGGGTCTTGAGGCTTGAGCTTGGAGACAGGCTTGGGGTCTTAAGTCTTGAGCTTGGATTGAGGCTTGGGGTCTTGAGGCTTGAGCTTTGAGACATGCTTGTGCTCTTGAGGCTTGAGCTTGGAGACAGGCTTGGGGTTTTGAAGCCTGTGCTTTGACACAGGCTTGGGTCTTGAGGCTTGAGCTTGGCGACAGACTTGAGGTATTGAGGCTTGAGCTTGGAGAGAAGCTTGGGGTCATGAGGCTTGATCTTGGAGACAGGCTTGGGGTCTTGAGGCTTGAGCTTGGAGACAGGCTTGGGATGTTCAGTCTTGATCTTGGAGACAGGCTTTGGATGTTGATGCTTGAGCTTGGAGACAGGCTTGGGGTCTTGAGGCTTGAAGTTGGAGACAGGCTTGGGGTCTTGAGGCTTGAGCTTGGAGACAGGCTTGGGGTCTTGAGGCTTGAGGTTGTATACATGTTTGCGGTCTTGACGCTTCAGGTTGCAGAGAGGCTTGGGGTCTTGTGGCTTGAGCTTGGAGACAGGCTTGGGGTCTTGAGGCTTGAGCTTGCAGACAGGCATGTGGTCTTGAGGCTGGAGCTTGGAGACAGGCTGGGGTTCTTGACACTGGAGCTTGGAGACAGGCCTGGGGTCTTGAGGCTTGAGCTTGTAGACAGGCTCGGGTTCTTGAGGCTTGAGGTTGTAGACAGGTTTGGGGTCTTGAGGTTTGAGCGTGGAGACAGGCTTGAGGTCTTGAGGCTTGAGTTTGGAGACAGGCTCGGGGACTTGAGGCTTGAGCTTGGAGACAGGCTCGGGGTCTTGAGGCTTGAGCTTGGAGACAGGCTCGGGGTCTTGAGGCTTGAGCTTGGAGACAGGCTCCGGGTCTTGAGGCTTGAGCTTGGAGACAGGCTTGGGGTATTGAAGCTTGAGCTTGGAGACAGGCTTGGGGCCTTGAGGCTTGAGCTTGGAGACAGGCTCGGGTTCTTGAGGCTTGAGCTTGGAGACAGTCTTGGGGTCTTGAGGCTTGAGTTTGGAGACAGGCTTGGGGACTTGAGGCTTGAGCTTGGAGACAGGCTTGGGGTGTTGAGGCTTGATCTTGGAGACAGGCTTGGGATGTTGAGGCTTGAGCTTGGAGACAGGCTGGGGTTCTTGGCACTGGAGCTTGGAGACAGGCTGGGGGTCTTGAACGTTGAGCTTGGCGACAGGCTGGGGGTCTTGAGGCTTGAGCTTGGAGACAGGCTTGGGGTCTTGAGGCTTCGGCTTGGAGACAGGCTTGTGGTCTTGAGGCTTGAGCTTGGAGACAGGCTCGGGGTCTTGAGGCTTGAGCTTGGAGACAGGCTCGGGGTCTTGAGGCTTGAGCTTGGAGACAGTCTCGGGGTCTTGAGGCTTGAGCTTGGAGACAGGCTTGGGGTCTTGAGGCCTGAGCTTGGAGGCAGGCTCCGGGTCTTGAGGCTTGAGCTTGGAGACAGTTCAGGGTTTTTGAGGCTTGAGCTTGGAGACAGGCACGGGGTCTTGAGGCTTGAGCTTGGAGACAGGCTTGGGGTCTTGAGGATTGAGCTTGGAGACAGGCTTGGGGTCTTGAGGCTTCAGCTTGGAGACAGGCTTGTGGTCTTGAGGCTTGAGCTTGGAGACAGGCTTGGGGTCTTGAGGGTTGAGCTTGGAGACAGGCTCGGGGTCTTGAGGCTTGAGCTTGGAGACAGGCTCGGGTTCTTGAGGCTTGAGCTTGGAGACAGGCTTGGAGTCTTGAGGCTTGGACTTGGAGACAGGCTTGGGGTCTTGAGGCCTGGGCTTGGAGACAGGATTGGGGTCTTGAGGCTTGAGCTTGTATACAGGTTTGGGGTCTTCAGGCTTCAGGTTGGAGACAGGCTTGGGGTCTTGTGACTTGAGCTTGGAGACAGGCTGGGGTTCTTGACACTGGAGCTTGGAGACAGGCTGGGGGTCTTGAGGTTTGAGCTTGGCAACAGGCTGAGGGTCTTGAGGCTTGAGCTTGGAGAAAGGCTTGTGGTCTGGAGTCTTGAGCTTGGAGACAGGCTCGGGGTCTTGAGGCTTGAGCTGGGAGACAGGCTTGTGGTCTTGAGGCTTGAGCTTGGAGACAGGCTCGGGGACTTGAGGCTTGAGCTTGGAGACAGGCTCGGGGTCTTGAGGCTTGAGCTTGGAGACAGGCTCGGGGTCTTGAGGCTTGAGCTTGGAGACAGGCTCCGGGTCTTGAGGCTTGAGCTTGGAGACAGGCTTGGGGTATTGAAGCTTGAGCTTGGAGACAGGCTTGGGGCCTTGAGGCTTGAGCTTGGAGACAGGCTCGGGTTCTTGAGGCTTGAGCTTGGAGACAGACTTGGGGTCTTGAGGCTTGAGTTTGGAGACAGGCTTGGGGTCTTGAGGCTTGAGCTTGGAGACAGGCTTGGGGTGTTGAGGCTTGATCTTGGAGACAGGCTTGGAATGTTGAGGCTTGAGCTTGGAGACAGGCTGGGGTTCTTGGCACTGGAGCTTGGAGACAGGCTGGGGGTCTTGAACGTTGAGCTTGGCGACAGGCTGTGGGTCTTGAGGCTTGAGCTTGGAGACAGGCTTGGGGTCTTGAGGCTTCGGCTTGGAGACAGGCTTGTGGTCTTGAGGCTTGAGCTTGGAGACAGGCTCGGGGTCTTGAGGCTTGAGCTTGGAGACAGGCTTGGGGTCTTGAGGCCTGAGCTTGGAGACAGGCTCCGGGTCTTGAGGCTTGAGCTTGGAGACAGTTCAGGGGTTTTGAGGCTTGAGCTTGGAGACAGGCTTGGGGCCCTGAGGCTTGAGCTTGGAGACAGGTTGGGGTTCTTCGCACTGGAGCTTGGAGACAGGCTGGGGGTCTTGAACGTTGAGCTTGGCGACAGGCTGGGGGTCTTGAGGCTTGAGCTTGGAGACAGGCTTGGGGTCTTGAGGCTTCGGCTTGGAGACAGGCTTGTGGTCTTGAGGCTTGAGCTTGGAGACAGGCTCGGGGTCTTGAGGCTTGAGCTTGGAGACAGGCTCGGGGTCTTGAGGCTTGAGCTTGGAGACAGGCTTGGGGTCTTGAGGCCTGAGCTTGGAGACAGGCTCCGGGTCTTGAGGCTTGAGCTTGGAGACAGTTCAGGGGTTTTGAGGCTTGAGCTTGGAGACAGGCACGGGGTCTTGAGGCTTGAGCTTGGAGACAGGCTTGGGGTCTTGAGGCTTGAGTTTGGAGACAGGCTTGTGGTCTTGAGTCTTGAGCTTGGAGACAGGTTCGGGGTCTTAAGGTTTGAGCTTGGAGACAGGCTTGGGGTCTTGAAGCTTGTGCTTTGACACAGGCTTGGGTCTCGAGGCTTGAGTTTGGAGACAGAGTCGGGACTTGAGGCTTAAGATTGCCGACAGGCTTGAGGTAGTGAGGCTTGAGCTTGGAGAGAAGCCTGGTGTCATGAGGCTTGATCTTGGAGACAGGCTTGGGGTCTTGAGGCTTGAGCTTGAAGAAAGGCTTGGGGTCTTGAGGCTTGAGCTTGGAGTCAGGCTTGGGGTCTTGAGGCTTGAGCTTGTAGACAGGCTTGGAGTCTTGAGGCTTGAGCTTGGAGACAGGTTCGGGGTCTTGACACTTGAGCTTGGAGACCGGCTCAGGGTCTTGAGGCATGAGCTTGGAGGCAGGCTCAGGGTCTTGAGACTTCAGCTTGGAGACAGGCTCAGGGTCTTGAGGCTTGATCTTGGCGACAGGCTGGGGGTCTTGAGGCTTGAGCTTGGAGACAGGCTTGGGGTCTTGAGGATTGGGCTTGTAGACAGGCTTGTGGTCTTGACGCTTGAGCTTGGAGTGAGGATTGGTGTCTTGAGGCTTGAGCTTGGAGTGAGGCTTGGGGTCTTGAGGCTTGAGCTTTGAGTGAAGCTTGGGGACTTGAGGCTTGAGCTTGGAGACAGGCTTGAGGTCTTATGGCTTGGGCATGGAGACAGGCTTGGGGCATTGAGGCTTGAGCTCGGACAGAGGCTTGGGGTCTTGAGGCTTGAGCTTGGAGACAGGATTGGCGTCTTGAGGCTTGAGCTTGTTGACAGGCTTGGGGTCTTGAGGCTTGTTATTGGAGACAGGCTCGGGGTCTTGAGGCTTGAGCTTGGAGACAGGCTTTGGGTCTTGAGGCTTGAGCTTGGAGACAGGCTTGGGGTCTTAAGTCTTGAGCTTGGAGTGAGGCTTGGGGTCTTGAGGCTTGAGCTTTGAGACATGCTTGTGCTCTTGAGGCTTGAGCTTGGAGACAGGCTTGGGGTTTTGAAGCCTGTGCTTTGACACAGGCTTGGGTCTTGAGGCTTGTGCTTGGCGACAGACTTGAGGTATTGAGGCTTGAGCTTGGAGAGAAGCTTGGGGTCATGAGGCTTGATCTTGGAGACAGGCTTTGGATGTTGATGCTTGAGCTTGGAGACAGGCTTGGGGTCTTGAGGCTTGAGCTTGGAGACAGGCTCTGGTTCCAGAGGCTTGAGCTTGGAGACAGGTTTGGGGTCTTGAGGCTTGAACTTGGAGACAGGCTTGGGGTCTTGAGGCTTGAGCTTGGAGACAGGCTTGGGGTCTTGAGGCTTGAGCTTGTATACAGGTTTGCGGTCTTGACGTTTCAGGTTGCAGAGAGGCTTGGGGTCTTGTGGCTTGAGCTTGGAGACAGGCTTGGGGTCTTGAGGCTTGAGCTTGCAGACAGGCATGTGGTCTTGAGGCTGGAGCTTGGATACAGTCTGGGGTTCTTGACACTGGAGCTTGGAGACAGGCTGGGGGTCTTGAGGCTTGAGTTTGGAGACAGGCTGGGGGTCTTTAGGCTTGAGCTTTGAGACAGGCTTGAGGTCTTATGGCTTGGGCATGGAGACAGGCTTGGGGCATTGAGGCTTGAGCTCGGACAGAGGCTTGGGGTCTTGAGGCTTGAGCTTGGAGACAGGCTTGGCGTCTTGAGGCTTGAGCTTGTTGACAGGCTTGGGGTCTTGAGGCTTGTTATTGGAGACAGGCTCGGGGTCTTGAGGCTTGAGCTTGGAGACAGGCTTTGGGTCTTGAGGCTTGAGCTTGGAGACAGGCTTGGGGTCTTAAGTCTTGAGCTTGGAGTGAGGCTTGGGGTCTTGAGGCTTGAGCTTTGAGACATGCTTGTGCTCTTGAGGCTTGAGCTTGGAGACAGGCTTGGGGTTTTGAAGCCTGTGCTTTGACACAGGCTTGGGTCTTGAGGCTTGTGCTTGGCGACAGACTTGAGGTATTGAGGCTTGAGCTTGGAGAGAAGCTTGGGGTCATGAGGCTTGATCTTGGAGACAGGCTTTGGATGTTGATGCTTGAGCTTGGAGACAGGCTTGGGGTCTTGAGGCTTGAGCTTGGAGACAGGCTCTGGTTCCAGAGGCTTGAGCTTGGAGACAGGTTTGGGGTCTTGAGGCTTGAACTTGGAGACAGGCTTGGGGTCTTGAGGCTTGAGCTTGGAGACAGGCTTGGGGTCTTGAGGCTTGAGCTTGTATACAGGTTTGCGGTCTTGACGTTTCAGGTTGCAGAGAGGCTTGGGGTCTTGTGGCTTGAGCTTGGAGACAGGCTTGGGGTCTTGAGGCTTGAGCTTGCAGACAGGCATGTGGTCTTGAGGCTGGAGCTTGGATACAGTCTGGGGTTCTTGACACTGGAGCTTGGAGACAGGCTGGGGGTCTTGAGGCTTGAGTTTGGAGACAGGCTGGGGGTCTTTAGGCTTGAGCTTTGAGACAGGCTTGAGGTCTTATGGCTTGGGCATGGAGACAGGCTTGGGGCATTGAGGCTTGAGCTCGGACAGAGGCTTGGGGTCTTGAGGCTTGAGCTTGGAGACAGGCTTGGCGTCTTGAGGCTTGAGCTTGTTGACAGGCTTGGGGTCTTGAGGCTTGTTATTGGAGACAGGCTCGGGGTCTTGAGGCTTGAGCTTGGAGACAGGATTTGGGTCTTGAGGCTTGAGCTTGGAGACAGGCTTGGGGTCTTAAGTCTTGAGCTTGGATTGAGGCTTGGGGTCTTGAGGCTTGAGCTTTGAGACATGCTTGTGCTCTTGAGGCTTGAGCTTGGAGACAGGCTTGGGGTTTTGAAGCCTGTGCTTTGACACAGGCTTGGGTCTTGAGGCTTGAGCTTGGCGACAGACTTGAGGTATTGAGGCTTGAGCTTGGAGAGAAGCTTGGGGTCATGAGGCTTGATCTTGGAGACAGGCTTGGGGTCTTGAGGCTTGAGCTTGGAGACAGGCTTGGGATGTTCAGTCTTGATCTTGGAGACAGGCTTTGGATGTTGATGCTTGAGCTTGGAGACAGGCTTGGGGTCTTGAGGCTTGAAGTTGGAGACAGGCTTGGGGTCTTGAGGCTTGAGCTTGGAGACAGGCTTGGGGTCTTGAGGCTTGAGGTTGTATACATGTTTGCGGTCTTGACGCTTCAGGTTGCAGAGAGGCTTGGGGTCTTGTGGCTTGAGCTTGGAGACAGGCTTGGGGTCTTGAGGCTTGAGCTTGCAGACAGGCATGTGGTCTTGAGGCTGGAGCTTGGAGACAGGCTGGGGTTCTTGACACTGGAGCTTGGAGACAGGCCTGGGGTCTTGAGGCTTGAGCTTGTAGACAGGCTCGGGTTCTTGAGGCTTGAGGTTGTAGACAGGTTTGGGGTCTTGAGGTTTGAGCGTGGAGACAGGCTTGAGGTCTTGAGGCTTGAGTTTGGAGACAGGCTCGGGGACTTGAGGCTTGAGCTTGGAGACAGGCTCGGGGTCTTGAGGCTTGAGCTTGGAGACAGGCTCGGGGTCTTGAGGCTTGAGCTTGGAGACAGGCTCCGGGTCTTGAGGCTTGAGCTTGGAGACAGGCTTGGGGTATTGAAGCTTGAGCTTGGAGACAGGCTTGGGGCCTTGAGGCTTGAGCTTGGAGACAGGCTCGGGTTCTTGAGGCTTGAGCTTGGAGACAGTCTTGGGGTCTTGAGGCTTGAGTTTGGAGACAGGCTTGGGGACTTGAGGCTTGAGCTTGGAGACAGGCTTGGGGTGTTGAGGCTTGATCTTGGAGACAGGCTTGGGATGTTGAGGCTTGAGCTTGGAGACAGGCTGGGGTTCTTGGCACTGGAGCTTGGAGACAGGCTGGGGGTCTTGAACGTTGAGCTTGGCGACAGGCTGGGGGTCTTGAGGCTTGAGCTTGGAGACAGGCTTGGGGTCTTGAGGCTTCGGCTTGGAGACAGGCTTGTGGTCTTGAGGCTTGAGCTTGGAGACAGGCTCGGGGTCTTGAGGCTTGAGCTTGGAGACAGGCTCGGGGTCTTGAGGCTTGAGCTTGGAGACAGTCTCGGGGTCTTGAGGCTTGAGCTTGGAGACAGGCTTGGGGTCTTGAGGCCTGAGCTTGGAGGCAGGCTCCGGGTCTTGAGGCTTGAGCTTGGAGACAGTTCAGGGTTTTTGAGGCTTGAGCTTGGAGACAGGCACGGGGTCTTGAGGCTTGAGCTTGGAGACAGGCTTGGGGTCTTGAGGATTGAGCTTGGAGACAGGCTTGGGGTCTTGAGGCTTCAGCTTGGAGACAGGCTTGTGGTCTTGAGGCTTGAGCTTGGAGACAGGCTTGGGGTCTTGAGGGTTGAGCTTGGAGACAGGCTCGGGGTCTTGAGGCTTGAGCTTGGAGACAGGCTCGGGTTCTTGAGGCTTGAGCTTGGAGACAGGCTTGGAGTCTTGAGGCTTGGACTTGGAGACAGGCTTGGGGTCTTGAGGCCTGGGCTTGGAGACAGGATTGGGGTCTTGAGGCTTGAGCTTGTATACAGGTTTGGGGTCTTCAGGCTTCAGGTTGGAGACAGGCTTGGGGTCTTGTGACTTGAGCTTGGAGACAGGCTGGGGTTCTTGACACTGGAGCTTGGAGACAGGCTGGGGGTCTTGAGGTTTGAGCTTGGCAACAGGCTGAGGGTCTTGAGGCTTGAGCTTGGAGAAAGGCTTGTGGTCTGGAGTCTTGAGCTTGGAGACAGGCTCGGGGTCTTGAGGCTTGAGCTGGGAGACAGGCTTGTGGTCTTGAGGCTTGAGCTTGGAGACAGGCTCGGGGACTTGAGGCTTGAGCTTGGAGACAGGCTCGGGGTCTTGAGGCTTGAGCTTGGAGACAGGCTCGGGGTCTTGAGGCTTGAGCTTGGAGACAGGCTCCGGGTCTTGAGGCTTGAGCTTGGAGACAGGCTTGGGGTATTGAAGCTTGAGCTTGGAGACAGGCTTGGGGCCTTGAGGCTTGAGCTTGGAGACAGGCTCGGGTTCTTGAGGCTTGAGCTTGGAGACAGACTTGGGGTCTTGAGGCTTGAGTTTGGAGACAGGCTTGGGGTCTTGAGGCTTGAGCTTGGAGACAGGCTTGGGGTGTTGAGGCTTGATCTTGGAGACAGGCTTGGAATGTTGAGGCTTGAGCTTGGAGACAGGCTGGGGTTCTTGGCACTGGAGCTTGGAGACAGGCTGGGGGTCTTGAACGTTGAGCTTGGCGACAGGCTGTGGGTCTTGAGGCTTGAGCTTGGAGACAGGCTTGGGGTCTTGAGGCTTCGGCTTGGAGACAGGCTTGTGGTCTTGAGGCTTGAGCTTGGAGACAGGCTCGGGGTCTTGAGGCTTGAGCTTGGAGACAGGCTTGGGGTCTTGAGGCCTGAGCTTGGAGACAGGCTCCGGGTCTTGAGGCTTGAGCTTGGAGACAGTTCAGGGGTTTTGAGGCTTGAGCTTGGAGACAGGCTTGGGGCCCTGAGGCTTGAGCTTGGAGACAGGTTGGGGTTCTTGGCACTGGAGCTTGGAGACAGGCTGGGGGTCTTGAACGTTGAGCTTGGCGACAGGCTGGGGGTCTTGAGGCTTGAGCTTGGAGACAGGCTTGGGGTCTTGAGGCTTCGGCTTGGAGACAGGCTTGTGGTCTTGAGGCTTGAGCTTGGAGACAGGCTCGGGGTCTTGAGGCTTGAGCTTGGAGACAGGCTCGGGGTCTTGAGGCTTGAGCTTGGAGACAGGCTTGGGGTCTTGAGGCCTGAGCTTGGAGACAGGCTCCGGGTCTTGAGGCTTGAGCTTGGAGACAGTTCAGGGGTTTTGAGGCTTGAGCTTGGAGACAGGCACGGGGTCTTGAGGCTTGAGCTTGGAGACAGGCTTGGGGTCTTGAGGCTTGAGTTTGGAGACAGGCTTGTGGTCTTGAGTCTTGAGCTTGGAGACAGGTTCGGGGTCTTAAGGTTTGAGCTTGGAGACAGGCTTGGGGTCTTGAAGCTTGTGCTTTGACACAGGCTTGGGTCTCGAGGCTTGAGTTTGGAGACAGAGTCGGGACTTGAGGCTTAAGATTGCCGACAGGCTTGAGGTAGTGAGGCTTGAGCTTGGAGAGAAGCCTGGTGTCATGAGGCTTGATCTTGGAGACAGGCTTGGGGTCTTGAGGCTTGAGCTTGAAGAAAGGCTTGGGGTCTTGAGGCTTGAGCTTGGAGTCAGGCTTGGGGTCTTGAGGCTTGAGCTTGTAGACAGGCTTGGAGTCTTGAGGCTTGAGCTTGGAGACAGGTTCGGGGTCTTGACACTTGAGCTTGGAGACCGGCTCAGGGTCTTGAGGCATGAGCTTGGAGGCAGGCTCAGGGTCTTGAGACTTCAGCTTGGAGACAGGCTCAGGGTCTTGAGGCTTGATCTTGGCGACAGGCTGGGGGTCTTGAGGCTTGAGCTTGGAGACAGGCTTGGGGTCTTGAGGATTGGGCTTGTAGACAGGCTTGTGGTCTTGACGCTTGAGCTTGGAGTGAGGATTGGTGTCTTGAGGCTTGAGCTTGGAGTGAGGCTTGGGGTCTTGAGGCTTGAGCTTTGAGTGAAGCTTGGGGACTTGAGGCTTGAGCTTGGAGACAGGCTTGAGGTCTTATGGCTTGGGCATGGAGACAGGCTTGGGGCATTGAGGCTTGAGCTCGGACAGAGGCTTGGGGTCTTGAGGCTTGAGCTTGGAGACAGGATTGGCGTCTTGAGGCTTGAGCTTGTTGACAGGCTTGGGGTCTTGAGGCTTGTTATTGGAGACAGGCTCGGGGTCTTGAGGCTTGAGCTTGGAGACAGGCTTTGGGTCTTGAGGCTTGAGCTTGGAGACAGGCTTGGGGTCTTAAGTCTTGAGCTTGGAGTGAGGCTTGGGGTCTTGAGGCTTGAGCTTTGAGACATGCTTGTGCTCTTGAGGCTTGAGCTTGGAGACAGGCTTGGGGTTTTGAAGCCTGTGCTTTGACACAGGCTTGGGTCTTGAGGCTTGTGCTTGGCGACAGACTTGAGGTATTGAGGCTTGAGCTTGGAGAGAAGCTTGGGGTCATGAGGCTTGATCTTGGAGACAGGCTTTGGATGTTGATGCTTGAGCTTGGAGACAGGCTTGGGGTCTTGAGGCTTGAGCTTGGAGACAGGCTCTGGTTCCAGAGGCTTGAGCTTGGAGACAGGTTTGGGGTCTTGAGGCTTGAACTTGGAGACAGGCTTGGGGTCTTGAGGCTTGAGCTTGGAGACAGGCTTGGGGTCTTGAGGCTTGAGCTTGTATACAGGTTTGCGGTCTTGACGTTTCAGGTTGCAGAGAGGCTTGGGGTCTTGTGGCTTGAGCTTGGAGACAGGCTTGGGGTCTTGAGGCTTGAGCTTGCAGACAGGCATGTGGTCTTGAGGCTGGAGCTTGGAGACAGGCTGGGGTTCTTGACACTGGAGCTTGGAGACAGGCCTGGGGTCTTGAGGCTTGAGCTTGTAGACAGGCTCGGGTTCTTGAGGCTTGAGGTTGGAGACAGGTTTGGGGTCTTGAGGTTTGAGCGTGGAGACAGGCTTGAGGTCTTGAAGCTTGAGTTTGGAGACAGGCTTGGGGTGTTGAGGCTTGAGCTTGTGGACAGGCTTGGGGTGTTGAGGCTTGATCTTGGAGACAGGCTTGGGATGTTGAGGCTTGAGCTTGGAGACAGGCTGTGGGTCTTGAGGCTTGAGCTTGGAGAGCGGCTGGAGGTCTTGAGGCTTGAGCTTGGAGACAGGCTCGGGGTCTTGAGGCTTGAGCTTGGAGACAGGCTTGGGGTCTTGAGGCCTGAGCTTGGAGACAGGCTCCGGGTCTTGAGGCTTGAGCTTGGAGACAGTTCAGGGGTTTTGAGGCTTGAGCTTGGAGACAGGCTGGGGGCCTTGAGGCTTGAGCTTGGAGACAGGCTTTGGGTCTTGAGGCTTGAGCTTGGAGACAGGCTTGGGGTCTTAAGTCTTGAGCTTGGAGTGAGGCTTGGGGTCTTGAGGCTTGAGCTTTGAGACATGCTTGTGCTCTTGAGGCTTGAGCTTGGAGACAGGCTTGGGGTTTTGAAGCCTGTGCTTTGACACAGGCTTGGGTCTTGAGGCTTGTGCTTGGCGACAGACTTGAGGTATTGAGGCTTGAGCTTGGAGAGAAGCTTGGGGTCATGAGGCTTGATCTTGGAGACAGGCTTTGGATGTTGATGCTTGAGCTTGGAGACAGGCTTGGGGTCTTGAGGCTTGAGCTTGGAGACAGGCTCTGGTTCCAGAGGCTTGAGCTTGGAGACAGGTTTGGGGTCTTGAGGCTTGAACTTGGAGACAGGCTTGGGGTCTTGAGGCTTGAGCTTGGAGACAGGCTTGGGGTCTTGAGGCTTGAGCTTGTATACAGGTTTGCGGTCTTGACGTTTCAGGTTGCAGAGAGGCTTGGGGTCTTGTGGCTTGAGCTTGGAGACAGGCTTGGGGTCTTGAGGCTTGAGCTTGCAGACAGGCATGTGGTCTTGAGGCTGGAGCTTGGAGACAGGCTGGGGTTCTTGACACTGGAGCTTGGAGACAGGCCTGGGGTCTTGAGGCTTGAGCTTGTAGACAGGCTCGGGTTCTTGAGGCTTGAGGTTGGAGACAGGTTTGGGGTCTTGAGGTTTGAGCGTGGAGACAGGCTTGAGGTCTTGAAGCTTGAGTTTGGAGACAGGCTTGGGGTGTTGAGGCTTGAGCTTGTGGACAGGCTTGGGGTGTTGAGGCTTGATCTTGGAGACAGGCTTGGGATGTTGAGGCTTGAGCTTGGAGACAGGCTGTGGGTCTTGAGGCTTGAGCTTGGAGAGCGGCTGGAGGTCTTGAGGCTTGAGCTTGGAGACAGGCTCGGGGTCTTGAGGCTTGAGCTTGGAGACAGGCTTGGGGTCTTGAGGCCTGAGCTTGGAGACAGGCTCCGGGTCTTGAGGCTTGAGCTTGGAGACAGTTCAGGGGTTTTGAGGCTTGAGCTTGGAGACAGGCTGGGGGCCTTGAGGCTTGAGCTTGGAGACAGGCTGGGGTTCTTGGCACTGGAGCTTGGAGACAGGCTGGGGGTCTTGAACGTTGAGCTTGGCGACAGGCTGGGGGTCTTGAGGCTTGAGCTTGGAGACAGGCTTGGGGTCTTGAGGCTTCGGCTTGGAGACAGGCTTGTGGTCTTGAGGCTTGAGCTTGGAGACAGGCTCGGGGTCTTGAGGCTTGAGCTTGGAGACAGGCTCGGGGTCTTGAGGCTTGAGCTTGGAGACAGGCTTGGGGTCTTGAGGCCTGAGCTTGGAGACAGGCTCCGGGTCTTGAGGCTTGAGCTTGGAGACAGTTCAGGGGTTTTGAGGCTTGAGCTTGGAGACAGGCACGGGGTCTTGAGGCTTGAGCTTGGAGACAGGCTTGGGGTCTTGAGGCTTGAGTTTGGAGACAGGCTTGTGGTCTTGAGGCTTGAGCTTGGAGACAGGTTCGGGGTCTTAAGGTTTGAGCTTGGAGACAGGCTTGGGGTCTTGAAGCTTGTGCTTTGACACAGGCTTGGGTCTCGAGGCTTGAGTTTGGAGACAGAGTCGGGACTTGAGGCTTAAGATTGCCGACAGGCTTGAGGTAGTGAGGCTTGAGCTTGGAGAGAAGCCTGGTGTCATGAGGCTTGATCTTGGAGACAGGCTTGGGGTCTTGAGGCTTGAGCTTGAAGAAAGGCTTGGGGTCTTGAGGCTTGAGCTTGGAGTCAGGCTTGGGGTCTTGAGGCTTGAGCTTGTAGACAGGCTTGGAGTCTTGAGGCTTGAGCTTGGAGACAGGTTCGGGGTCTTGACACTTGAGCTTGGAGACCGGCTCAGGGTCTTGAGGCATGAGCTTGGAGGCAGGCTCAGGGTCTTGAGACTTCAGCTTGGAGACAGGCTCAGGGTCTTGAGGCTTGATCTTGGCGACAGGCTGGGGGTCTTGATGCTTGAGCTTGGAGACAGGCTTGGGGTCTTGAGGATTGGGCTTGTAGACAGGCTTGTGGTCTTGACGCTTGAGCTTGGAGTGAGGATTGGTGTCTTGAGGCTTGAGTTGGAGTGAGGCTTGGGGTCTTGAGGCTTGAGCTTTGAGTGAAGCTTGGGGACTTGAGGCTTGAGCTTGGAGACAGGCTGGGGGTCTTGTGGCTTGAGCTTGGAGACAGGCTGGGGGTAATGAGGCTTGAGCTTGGAGACAGGCTTGAGGTCTTATGGCTTGGGCATGGAGACAGGCTTGGGGCATTGAGGCTTGAGCTCGGACAGAGGCTTGGGGTCTTGAGGCTTGAGCTTGGAGACAGGATTGGCGTCTTGAGGCTTGAGCTTGTTGACAGGCTTGGGGTCTTGAGGCTTGTTATTGGAGACAGGCTCGGGGTCTTGAGGCTTGAGCTTGGAGACAGGCTTTGGGTCTTGAGGCTTGAGCTTGGAGTGAGGCTTGGGGTCTTGAGGCTTGAGCTTTGAGACATGCTTGTGCTCTTGAGGCTTGAGCTTGGAGACAGGCTGTGGGTCTTGAGGCTTGAGCTTGGAGAGCGGCTGGAGGTCTTGAGTCTTGAGCTTGGAGACAGGCTTGGGGTCTTGCGGCTTGAGCTTGTATACAGGCATGGGGTCTTGAGGCTTCAGGTTGGAGACAGGCTTGGGGTCTTCAGCTTGGAGACAGTCTTCGGGTCTTGAGGCTTGAGCTTGCAGACAGGCATGTGGTCTTGAGGCTGGAGCTTGGAGACAGGCTTGGGGTCTTGAGGCTTGGGCTTGGAGTCAGGCTTGTTGTCTTGAGGCATGAGCTTGGTGACAGGCTTGAGGCCTTGAGGCTTGAGCTTGGAGACAGGCTCGGGGTCTTGAGGCTTGAGCTTGGAGACAGGCTTGAGGCCTTGAGGCTTGAGCTTGGAGACAGGCTTGGGGTCTTGAGACTTCAGCTTGGAGACAGGCTCAGGGTCTTGAGGCTTGATCTTGGCGACAGGCTGGGGGTCTTGAGGCTTGAGCTTGGAGACAGGCTTGGGGTCTTGAGGATTGGGCTTGTAGACAGGCTTGTGGTCTTGACGCTTGAGCTTGGAGTGAGGATTGGTGTCTTGAGGCTTGAGCTTGGAGTGAGGCTTGGGGTCTTGAGGCTTGAGCTTTGAGTGAAGCTTGGGGACTTGAGGCTTGAGCTTGGAGACAGGCTTGAGGTCTTATGGCTTGGGCATGGAGACAGGCTTGGGGCATTGAGGCTTGAGCTCGGACAGAGGCTTGGGGTCTTGAGGCTTGAGCTTGGAGACAGGATTGGCGTCTTGAGGCTTGAGCTTGTTGACAGGCTTGGGGTCTTGAGGCTTGTTATTGGAGACAGGCTCGGGGTCTTGAGGCTTGAGCTTGGAGACAGGCTTTGGGTCTTGAGGCTTGAGCTTGGAGACAGGCTTGGGGTCTTAAGTCTTGAGCTTGGAGTGAGGCTTGGGGTCTTGAGGCTTGAGCTTTGAGACATGCTTGTGCTCTTGAGGCTTGAGCTTGGAGACAGGCTTGGGGTTTTGAAGCCTGTGCTTTGACACAGGCTTGGGTCTTGAGGCTTGTGCTTGGCGACAGACTTGAGGTATTGAGGCTTGAGCTTGGAGAGAAGCTTGGGGTCATGAGGCTTGATCTTGGAGACAGGCTTTGGATGTTGATGCTTGAGCTTGGAGACAGGCTTGGGGTCTTGAGGCTTGAGCTTGGAGACAGGCTCTGGTTCCAGAGGCTTGAGCTTGGAGACAGGTTTGGGGTCTTGAGGCTTGAACTTGGAGACAGGCTTGGGGTCTTGAGGCTTGAGCTTGGAGACAGGCTTGGGGTCTTGAGGCTTGAGCTTGTATACAGGTTTGCGGTCTTGACGTTTCAGGTTGCAGAGAGGCTTGGGGTCTTGTGGCTTGAGCTTGGAGACAGGCTTGGGGTCTTGAGGCTTGAGCTTGCAGACAGGCATGTGGTCTTGAGGCTGGAGCTTGGAGACAGGCTGGGGTTCTTGACACTGGAGCTTGGAGACAGGCCTGGGGTCTTGAGGCTTGAGCTTGTAGACAGGCTCGGGTTCTTGAGGCTTGAGGTTGGAGACAGGTTTGGGGTCTTGAGGTTTGAGCGTGGAGACAGGCTTGAGGTCTTGAAGCTTGAGTTTGGAGACAGGCTTGGGGTGTTGAGGCTTGAGCTTGTGGACAGGCTTGGGGTGTTGAGGCTTGATCTTGGAGACAGGCTTGGGATGTTGAGGCTTGAGCTTGGAGACAGGCTGTGGGTCTTGAGGCTTGAGCTTGGAGAGCGGCTGGAGGTCTTGAGGCTTGAGCTTGGAGACAGGCTCGGGGTCTTGAGGCTTGAGCTTGGAGACAGGCTTGGGGTCTTGAGGCCTGAGCTTGGAGACAGGCTCCGGGTCTTGAGGCTTGAGCTTGGAGACAGTTCAGGGGTTTTGAGGCTTGAGCTTGGAGACAGGCTGGGGGCCTTGAGGCTTGAGCTTGGAGACAGGCTGGGGTTCTTGGCACTGGAGCTTGGAGACAGGCTGGGGGTCTTGAACGTTGAGCTTGGCGACAGGCTGGGGGTCTTGAGGCTTGAGCTTGGAGACAGGCTTGGGGTCTTGAGGCTTCGGCTTGGAGACAGGCTTGTGGTCTTGAGGCTTGAGCTTGGAGACAGGCTCGGGGTCTTGAGGCTTGAGCTTGGAGACAGGCTCGGGGTCTTGAGGCTTGAGCTTGGAGACAGGCTTGGGGTCTTGAGGCCTGAGCTTGGAGACAGGCTCCGGGTCTTGAGGCTTGAGCTTGGAGACAGTTCAGGGGTTTTGAGGCTTGAGCTTGGAGACAGGCACGGGGTCTTGAGGCTTGAGCTTGGAGACAGGCTTGGGGTCTTGAGGCTTGAGTTTGGAGACAGGCTTGTGGTCTTGAGGCTTGAGCTTGGAGACAGGTTCGGGGTCTTAAGGTTTGAGCTTGGAGACAGGCTTGGGGTCTTGAAGCTTGTGCTTTGACACAGGCTTGGGTCTCGAGGCTTGAGTTTGGAGACAGAGTCGGGACTTGAGGCTTAAGATTGCCGACAGGCTTGAGGTAGTGAGGCTTGAGCTTGGAGAGAAGCCTGGTGTCATGAGGCTTGATCTTGGAGACAGGCTTGGGGTCTTGAGGCTTGAGCTTGAAGAAAGGCTTGGGGTCTTGAGGCTTGAGCTTGGAGTCAGGCTTGGGGTCTTGAGGCTTGAGCTTGTAGACAGGCTTGGAGTCTTGAGGCTTGAGCTTGGAGACAGGTTCGGGGTCTTGACACTTGAGCTTGGAGACCGGCTCAGGGTCTTGAGGCATGAGCTTGGAGGCAGGCTCAGGGTCTTGAGACTTCAGCTTGGAGACAGGCTCAGGGTCTTGAGGCTTGATCTTGGCGACAGGCTGGGGGTCTTGATGCTTGAGCTTGGAGATAGGCTTGGGGTCTTGAGGATTGGGCTTGTAGACAGGCTTGTGGTCTTGACGCTTGAGCTTGGAGTGAGGATTGGTGTCTTGAGGCTTGAGTTGGAGTGAGGCTTGGGGTCTTGAGGCTTGAGCTTTGAGTGAAGCTTGGGGACTTGAGGCTTGAGCTTGGAGACAGGCTGGGGGTCTTGTGGCTTGAGCTTGGAGACAGGCTGGGGGTAATGAGGCTTGAGCTTGGAGACAGGCTTGAGGTCTTATGGCTTGGGCATGGAGACAGGCTTGGGGCATTGAGGCTTGAGCTCGGACAGAGGCTTGGGGTCTTGAGGCTTGAGCTTGGAGACAGGATTGGCGTCTTGAGGCTTGAGCTTGTTGACAGGCTTGGGGTCTTGAGGCTTGTTATTGGAGACAGGCTCGGGGTCTTGAGGCTTGAGCTTGGAGACAGGCTTTGGGTCTTGAGGCTTGAGCTTGGAGTGAGGCTTGGGGTCTTGAGGCTTGAGCTTTGAGACATGCTTGTGCTCTTGAGGCTTGAGCTTGGAGACAGGCTTGGGGTTTTGAAGCCTGTGCTTTGACACAGGCTTGGGTCTTGAGGCTTGTGCTTGGCGACAGACTTGAGGTATTGAGGCTTGAGCTTGGAGAGAAGCTTGGGGTCATGAGGCTTGATCTTGGAGACAGGCTTTGGATGTTGATGCTTGAGCTTGGAGACAGGCTTGGGGTCTTGAGGCTTGAGCTTGGAGACAGGCTCTGGTTCCAGAGGCTTGAGCTTGGAGACAGGTTTGGGGTCTTGTGGCTTCAACTTGGAGACAGGCTTGGGGTCTTGAGGCTTGAGCTTGGAGAGAGGCTTGGGGTCTTGAGGCTTGAGCTTGTATACAGGTTTGCGGTCTTGACGCTTCAGGTTGCAGAGAGGCTTGGGGTCTTGTGGCTTGAGCTTGGAGACAGGCTTGGGGTCTTGAGGCTTGAGCTTGCAGACAGGCATGTGGTCTTGAGGCTGGAGCTTGGAGACAGGCTGGGGTTCTTGACACTGGAGCTTGGAGACAGGCCTGGGGTCTTGAGGCTTGAGCTTGTAGACAGGCTCGGGTTCTTGAGGCTTGAGGTTGGAGACAGGTTTGGGGTCTTGAGGTTTGAGCGTGGAGACAGGCTTGAGGTCTTGAAGCTTGAGTTTGGAGACAGGCTTGGGGTGTTGAGGCTTGAGCTTGTGGACAGGCTTGGGGTGTTGAGGCTTGATCTTGGAGACAGGCTTGGGATGTTGAGGCTTGAGCTTGGAGACAGGCTGTGGGTCTTGAGGCTTGAGCTTGGAGAGCGGCTGGAGGTCTTGAGTCTTGAGCTTGGAGACAGGCTTGGGGTCTTGCGGCTTGAGCTTGTATACAGGCATGGGGTCTTGAGGCTTCAGGTTGGAGACAGGCTTGGGGTCTTCAGCTTGGAGACAGTCTTCGGGTCTTGAGGCTTGAGCTTGCAGACAGGCATGTGGTCTTGAGGCTGGAGCTTGGAGACAGGCTTGGGGTCTTGAGGCTTGGGCTTGGAGTCAGGCTTGTTGTCTTGAGGCATGAGCTTGGTGACAGGCTTGAGGCCTTGAGGCTTGAGCTTGGAGACAGGCTCGGGGTCTTGAGGCTTGAGCTTGGAGACAGGCTTGAGGCCTTGAGGCTTGAGCTTGGAGACAGGCTTGGGGTCTTGAGGCTTGAGCTTGAAGACAGTCTCGGGTTCTTGAGGCTTGAGCTTCGAGACAGGTTTGGGGTCATGAGGCTTGATTTTGGAGACAGGCTCGGGTTCTTGAGGCTTGAGCTTGGAGACAGGCTTGGGGTCTTGAGGCTTGGGCTTGGAGACAGGCTTGGGGTCTTGAGGCTTGGGCTTGGAGACAGGCTTGGGGTCTTGAGGCTTGAGCTTGTATACAGGTTTGGGGTCTTCAGGCTTCAGGTTGGAGACAGGCTTGGGGTCTTGAGGCCTGAGCTTGGAGACAGGCTCCGGGTCTTGAGGCTTGAGCTTGGAGACAGTTCAGGGGTTTTGAGGCTTGAGCTTGGAGACAGGCACGGGGTCTTGAGGCTTGAGCTTGGAGACAGGCTTGGGGTCTTGAGGCTTGAGTTTGGAGACAGGCTTGTGGTCTTGAGGCTTGAGCTTGTAGACAGGCTTGGAGTCTTGAGGCTTGAGCTTGGAGACAGGTTCGGGGTCTTGACACTTGAGCTTGGAGACCGGCTAAGGGTCTTGAGGCATGAGCTTGGAGGCAGGCTCAGGGTCTTGAGACTTCAGCTTGGAGACAGGCTCAGGGTCTTGAGGCTTGATCTTGGCGACAGGCTGGGGGTCTTGAGGCTTGAGCTTGGAGACAGGCTTGGGGTCTTGAGGATTGGGCTTGTAGACAGGCTTGTGGTCTTGACGCTTGAGCTTGGAGTGAGGATTGGTGTCTTGAGGCTTGAGCTTGGAGTGAGGCTTGGGGTCTTGAGGCTTGAGCTTTGAGTGAAGCTTGGGGACTTGAGGCTTGAGCTTGGAGACAGGCTTGAGGTCTTATGGCTTGGGCATGGAGACAGGCTTGGGGCATTGAGGCTTGAGCTCGGACAGAGGCTTGGGGTCTTGAGGCTTGAGCTTGGAGACAGGATTGGCGTCTTGAGGCTTGAGCTTGTTGACAGGCTTGGGGTCTTGAGGCTTGTTATTGGAGACAGGCTCGGGGTCTTGAGGCTTGAGCTTGGAGACAGGCTTTGGGTCTTGAGGCTTGAGCTTGGAGACAGGCTTGGGGTCTTAAGTCTTGAGCTTGGAGTGAGGCTTGGGGTCTTGAGGCTTGAGCTTTGAGACATGCTTGTGCTCTTGAGGCTTGAGCTTGGAGACAGGCTTGGGGTTTTGAAGCCTGTGCTTTGACACAGGCTTGGGTCTTGAGGCTTGTGCTTGGCGACAGACTTGAGGTATTGAGGCTTGAGCTTGGAGAGAAGCTTGGGGTCATGAGGCTTGATCTTGGAGACAGGCTTGGGGTCTTGAGGCTTGAGCTTGGAGACTGGCTTGGGATGTTCAGGCTTGATCTTGGAGACAGGCTTTGGATGTTGATGCTTGAGCTTGGAGACAGGCTTGGGGTCTTGAGGCTTGAGCTTGGAGACAGGCTCTGGTTCCAGAGGCTTGAGCTTGGAGACAGGTTTGGGGTCTTGAGGCTTGAACTTGGAGACAGGCTTGGGGTCTTGAGGCTTGAGCTTGGAGACAGGCTTGGGGTATTGAGGCTTGAGCTTGTATACAGGTTTGCGGTCTTGACGCTTCAGGTTGCAGAGAGGCTTGGGGTCTTGTGGCTTGAGCTTGGAGACAGGCTTGGGGTCTTGAGGCTTGTGCTTGCAGACAGGCATGTGGTCTTGAGGCTGGAGCTTGGAGATAGGCTGGGGGTCTTGTGGCTTGAGCTTGGAGACAGGCTGGGGGTAATGAGGCTTGAGCTTGGAGACAGGCTTGAGGTCTTATGGCTTGGGCATGGAGACAGGCTTGGGGCATTGAGGCTTGAGCTCGGACAGAGGCTTGGGGTCTTGAGGCTTGAGCTTGGAGACAGGATTGGCGTCTTGAGGCTTGAGCTTGTTGACAGGCTTGGGGTCTTGAGGCTTGTTATTGGAGACAGGCTCGGGGTCTTGAGGCTTGAGCTTGGAGACAGGCTTTGGGTCTTGAGGCTTGAGCTTGGAGTGAGGCTTGGGGTCTTGAGGCTTGAGCTTTGAGACATGCTTGTGCTCTTGAGGCTTGAGCTTGGAGACAGGCTTGGGGTTTTGAAGCCTGTGCTTTGACACAGGCTTGGGTCTTGAGGCTTGTGCTTGGCGACAGACTTGAGGTATTGAGGCTTGAGCTTGGAGAGAAGCTTGGGGTCATGAGGCTTGATCTTGGAGACAGGCTTTGGATGTTGATGCTTGAGCTTGGAGACAGGCTTGGGGTCTTGAGGCTTGAGCTTGGAGACAGGCTCTGGTTCCAGAGGCTTGAGCTTGGAGACAGGTTTGGGGTCTTGAGGCTTGAACTTGGAGACAGGCTTGGGGTCTTGAGGCTTGAGCTTGGAGACAGGCTTAGGGTCTTGAGGCTTGATCTTGGCGACAGGCTGGGGGTCTTGAGGCTTGAGCTTGGAGACAGGCTTGGGGTCTTGAGGATTGGGCTTGTAGACAGGCTTGTGGTCTTGACGCTTGAGCTTGGAGTGAGGATTGGTGTCTTGAGGCTTGAGCTTGGAGTGAGGCTTGGGGTCTTGAGGCTTGAGCTTTGAGTGAAGCTTGGGGACTTGAGGCTTGAGCTTGGAGACAGGCTTGAGGTCTTATGGCTTGGGCATGGAGACAGGCTTGGGGCATTGATGCTTGAGCTCGGACAGAGGCTTGGGGTCTTGAGGCTTGAGCTTGGAGACAGGATTGAGGTCTTGAGGCTTGAGGTTGGAGACATGTTTGGGTCTTGAGGTTTGAGCTTGGAGACAGGCTTGTGGTATTGAGGCTTGAGCTTGGAGAGAAGCTTGGGGTCATGAGGTTTGATCTTGGAGACAGGCTTGGGGTGTTGAGGCTTGAGCTTGGAGACAGGCTTGGGGTGTTGAGGCTTGATCTTGTAGACAGGCTTGGGATGTTGAGGCTTGAGCTTGTATACAGGTTTGCGGTCTTGACGCTTCAGGTTGCAGACAGGCTTGGTGTCTTGTGGCTTGAGCTTGGAGACAGGCTTGGGGTCTTGAGGCTTGAGCTTGCAGACTGGCATGTGGTCTTGAGGCTGGAGCTTGGAGACAGGCTGGGGTTCTTGACACTGGAGCTTGGAGACAGGCTCGGGGTCTTGAGGCTTGAGCTTGGAGACAGGCTCGGGGTCTTGAGGCTTGAGCTTGGCGACAGGCCTGGGGTCTTGAGGCTTGAGCTTGGAGACAGGCTTGGGGTCTTGAGGCTTGAGCATGAAGATAGCGTGGGGTCTTGAGGCTTGAGCTTGCGGAGAGGCTTGGGTCTTGAGGCTTGAGCTTGGAGAGAAGCTTGGGGTCATGAGGTTTGATCTTGGAGACAGGCTTGGGGTGTTGAGGCTTGAGCTTGGAGACAGGCTTGTGGTCTTGAGGCTTGAGCTTGGAGACAGGCTCGGGGACTTGAGGCTTGAGCTTGAAGACAGGCTCGGGGTCTTGAGGCTTGAGCTTGGAGACAGTTCAGGGGTTTTGAGGCTTGAGCTTGGAGACAGGCACGGGGTCTTGAGGCTTGAGCTTGGAGACAGGCTTGGGGTCTTGAGGCTTGGGCTTACAGACACGCATGTGGTCTTGAGGCTGGAGCTTCGAGACAGGCTGGGGTTCTTGGCACTGGAGCTTGGAGACAGGCTGGGGGTCTTGAACGTTGAGGTTGGCGACAGGCTGGGGGTCTTGAGGCTTGAGCTTGGAGACAGGCTTGGGGTCTTGAGGCTTGGGCTTGGAGACAGGCTTGGGGTCTTGAGGCTTGGGCTTGGAGACAGGCTTGGGGTCTTGAGGCTTGAGCTTGTATACAGGTTTGCGGTCTTCAGGCTTCAGGTTGGAGACAGGCTTGGGGTCTTGAGGCCTGAGCTTGGAGACAGGCTCCGGGTCTTGAGGCTTGAGCTTGGAGACAGTTCAGGGGTTTTGAGGCTTGAGCTTGGAGACAGGCACGGGGTCTTGAGGCTTGAGCTTGGAGACAGGCTTGGGGTCTTGAGGCTTGAGTTTGGAGACAGGCTTGTGGTCTTGAGGCTTGAGCTTGGAGACAGGTTCGGGGTCTTAAGGTTTGAGCTTGGAGACAGGCTTGGGGTCTTGAAGCTTGTGCTTTGACACAGGCTTGGGTCTCGAGGCTTGAGTTTGGAGACAGAGTCGGGACTTGAGGCTTAAGATTGCCGACAGGCTTGAGGTAGTGAGGCTTGAGCTTGGAGAGAAGCCTGGTGTCATGAGGCTTGATCTTGGAGACAGGCTTGGGGTCTTGAGGCTTGAGCTTGAAGAAAGGCTTGGGGTCTTGAGGCTTGAGCTTGGAGTCAGGCTTGGGGTCTTGAGGCTTGAGCTTGTAGACAGGCTTGGAGTCTTGAGGCTTGAGCTTGGAGACAGGTTCGGGGTCTTGACACTTGAGCTTGGAGACCGGCTAAGGGTCTTGAGGCATGAGCTTGGAGGCAGGCTCAGGGTCTTGAGACTTCAGGTTGGAGACAGGCTCAGGGTCTTGAGGCTTGATCTTGGCGACAGGCTGGGGGTCTTGAGGCTTGAGCTTGGAGACAGGCTTGGGGTCTTGAGGATTGGGCTTGTAGACAGGCTTGTGGTCTTGACGCTTGAGCTTGGAGTGAGGATTGGTGTCTTGAGGCTTGAGCTTGGAGTGAGGCTTGGGGTCTTGAGGCTTGAGCTTTGAGTGAAGCTTGGGGACTTGAGGCTTGAGCTTGGAGACAGGCTTGAGGTCTTATGGCTTGGGCATGGAGACAGGCTTGGGGCATTGATGCTTGAGCTCGGACAGAGGCTTGGGGTCTTGAGGCTTGAGCTTGGAGACAGGATTGAGGTCTTGAGGCTTGAGCTTGTTGACAGGCTTGGGGTCTTGAGGCTTGTTATTGGAGACAGGCTCGGGGTCTTGTGGCTTGAGCTTGGAGACAGGCTTTGGGTCTTGAGGCTTGAGCTTGGAGACAGGCTTGGGGTCTTAAGTCTTGAGCTTGGAGTGAGGCTTGGGGTCTTGAGGCTTGAGCTTTGAGACATGCTTGTGCTCTTGAGGCTTGAGCTTGGAGACAGGCTTGGGGTTTTGAAGCCTGTGCTTTGACACAGGCTTGGGTCTTGAGGCTTGTGCTTGGCGACAGACTTGAGGTATTGAGGCTTGAGCTTGGAGAGAAGCTTGGGGTCATGAGGCTTGATCTTGGAGACAGGCTTGGGGTCTTGAGGCTTGAGCTTGGAGACTGGCTTGGGATGTTCAGGCTTGATCTTGGAGACAGGCTTTGGATGTTGATGCTTGAGCTTGGAGACAGGCTTGGGGTCTTGAGGCTTGAGCTTGGAGACAGGCTCTGGTTCCAGAGGCTTGAGCTTGGAGACAGGTTTGGGGTCTTGAGGCTTGAACTTGGAGACAGGCTTGGGGTCTTGAGGCTTGAGCTTGGAGACAGGCTTGGGGTCTAGAGGCTTGAGCTTGTATACAGGTTTGCGGTCTTGACGCTTCAGGTTGCAGAGAGGCTTGGGGTCTTGTGGCTTGAGCTTGGAGACAGGCTTGGGGTCTTGAGGCTTGAGCTTGCAGACAGGCATGTGGTCTTGAGGCTGGAGCTTGGAGACAGGCTGGGGTTCTTGACACTGGAGCTTGGAGACAGGCCTGGGGTCTTGAGGCTTGAGCTTGTAGACAGGCTCGGGTTCTTGAGGCTTGAGGTTGGAGACAGGTTTGGGGTCTTGAGGTTTGAGCGTGGAGACAGGCTTGAGGTCTTGAAGCTTGAGTTTGGAGACAGGCTTGGGGTGTTCAGGCTTGAGCTTGTGGACAGGCTTGGGGTGTTGAGGCTTGATCTTGGAGACAGGCTTGGGATGTTGAGGCTTGAGCTTGGAGACAGGCTGTGGGTCTTGAGGCTTGAGCTTGGAGAGCGGCTGGAGGTCTTGAGTCTTGAGCTTGGAGACAGGCTTGGGGTCTTGCGGCTTGAGCTTGTATACAGGCATGGGGTCTTGAGGCTTCAGGTTGGAGATAGGCTTGGGGTCTTCAGCTTGGAGACAGTCTTCGGGTCTTGAGGCTTGAGCTTGCAGACAGGCATGTGGTCTTGAGGCTGGAGCTTGGAGACAGGCTTGGGGTCTTGAGGCTTGGGCTTGGAGTCAGGCTTGTTGTCTTGAGGCATGAGCTTGGTGACAGGCTTGAGGCCTTGAGGCTTGAGCTTGGAGACAGGCTCGGGGTCTTGAGGCTTGAGCTTGGAGACAGGCTTGAGGCCTTGAGGTTTGAGCTTGGAGACAGGCTTGGGGTCTTGAGGCTTGAGCTTGAAGATAGTCTCGGGTTTTTGAGGCTTGAGCTTCGAGACAGGTTTGGGGTCATGAGGCTTGATTTTGGAGACAGGCTCGGGTTCTTGAGGCTTGAGCTTGGAGACAGGCTTGGGGTCTTGAGGCTTGGGCTTGGAGACAGGCTTGGGGTCTTGAGGCTTGGGCTTAGAGACAGGCTTGGGGTCTTGAGGCTTGAGCTTGTATACAGGTTTGGGGTCTTCAGGCTTCAGGTTGGAGACAGGCTTGGGGTCTTGTGACTTGAGCTTGGAGACAGGCTGGGGTTCTTGACACTGGAGCTTGGAGACAGGCTGGGGGTCTTGAGGTTTGAGCTTGGCGACAGGCTGAGGGTCTTGAGGCTTGAGCTTGGAGGAAGGCTTGTGGTCTTGAGGCTTGAGCTTGGAGACAGGCTCGGGGACTTGAGGCTTGAGCTTGAAGACAGGCTCGGGGTCTTGAGGCTTGAGCTTGGAGACAGTTCAGGGGTTTTGAGGCTTGAGCTTGGAGACAGGCACGGGGTCTTGAGGCTTGAGCTTGGAGACAGGCTTGGGGTCTTGAGGCTTGGGCTTACAGACACGCATGTGGTCTTGAGGCTGGAGCTTCGAGACAGGCTGGGGTTCTTGGCACTGGAGCTTGGAGACAGGCTGGGGGTCTTGAACGTTGAGGTTGGCGACAGGCTGGGGGTCTTGAGGCTTGAGCTTGGAGACAGGCTTGGGGTCTTGAGGCTTCGGCTTGGAGACAGGCTTGTGGTCTTGAGGCTTGAGCTTGGAGACAGGCTCGGGGTCTTGAGGGTTGAGCTTGGAGACAGGCTCGGGGTCTTGAGGCTTGAGCTTGGAGACAGGCTCGGGTTCTTGAGGCTTGAGCTTGGAGACAGGCTTGGGGTCTTGAGGCTTGGACTTGGAGACAGGCTTGGGTTCTTGAGGCTTGGGCTTGGAGACAGGATTGGGGTCTTGAGGCTTGAGCTTGTATACAGGTTTGGGGTCTTCAGGCTTCAGGTTGGAGACAGGCTTGAGGTCTTGTGACTTGAGGTTGGAGACAGGCTGGGGTTCTTGACACTGGAGCTTGGAGACAGGCTGGGGGTCTTGAGGTTTGAGCTTGGCGACAGGCTGAGGGTCTTGAGGCTTGAGCTTGGAGAAAGACTTGTGGTCTTGGGGCTTGAGCTTGGAGACAGGCTCGGGGACTTGAGGCTTGAGCTTGAAGACAGGCTCGGGGTCTTGAGGCTTGAGCTTGGAGACAGGCTTGTGGTCTTGAGGCTTGAGCTTGGAGACAGGCTCAGGGACTTGAGGCTTGAGCTTGGAGACAGGCTCGGGGTCTTGAGGCTTGAGCTTGGAGACAGGCTCGGGGTCTTGAGGCTTGAGCTTGGAGACAGGCTCCGGGTCTTGAGGCTTGAGCTTGGAGACAGGCTTGGGGTATTGAAGCTTGAGCTTGGAGACAGGCTTGGGGCCTTGAGGCTTGAGCTTGGAGACAGGCTCGGGTTCTTGAGGCTTGAGGTTGGAGACAGTCTTGGGGTCTTGAGGCTTGAGTTTGGAGACAGGCTTGGGGTCTTGAGGCTTGAGCTTGGAGACAGGCTTGGGGTGTTGAGGCTTGATCTTGGAGACAGGCTTGGGATGTTGAGGCTTGAGCTTGGAGACAGGCTGGGGTTCTTGGCACTGGAGCTTGGAGACAGGCTGGGGGTCTTGAACGTTGAGCTTGGCGACAGGCTGGGGGTCTTGAGGCTTGAGCTTGGAGACAGGCTTGGGGTCTTGAGGCTTCGGCTTGGAGACAGGCTTGTGGTCTTGAGGCTTGAGCTTGGAGACAGGCTCGGGGTCTTGAGGCTTGAGCTTGGAGACAGGCTCGGGGTCTTGAGGCTTGAGCTTGGAGACAGGCTTGGGGTCTTGAGGCCTGAGCTTGGAGACAGGCTCCGGGTCTTGAGGCTTGAGCTTGGAGACAGTTCAGGGGTTTTGAGGCTTGAGCTTGGAGACAGGCTTGGGGCCTTGAGGCTTGAGCTTGGAGACAGGCTGGGGTTCTTGGCACTGGAGCTTGGAGACAGGCTGAGGGTCTTGAACGTTGAGCTTGGCGACAGGCTGGGGGTCTTGAGGCTTGAGCTTGGAGACAGGCTTGGGGTCTTGAGGCTTCGGCTTGGAGTCAGGCTTGTTGTCTTGAGGCATGAGCTTGGTGACAGGCTTGAGGCCTTGAGGCTTGTGCTTGGAGACAGGCTCGGGGTCTTGAGGCTTGAGCTTGGAGACAGGCTTGAGGCCTTGAGGCTTGAGCTTGGAGACAGGCTTGGGGTCTTGAGGCTTGAGCTTGAAGACAGTCTCGGGTTCTTGAGGCTTGAGCTTCGAGACAGGTTTGGGGTCATGAGGCTTGATTTTGGAGACAGGCTCGGGTTCTTGAGGCTTGAGCTTGGAGACAGGTTTGGGGTCTTGAGGCTTGGGCTTGGAGACAGGCTTGGGGTCTTGAGGCTTGGGCTTGGAGACAGGCTTGGGGTCTTGAGGCTTGAGCTTGTATACAGGTTTGGGGTCTTCAGGCTTCAGGTTGGAGACAGGCTTGGGGTCTTGTGACTTGAGCTTTTGAGACAGGCTGGGGTTCTTGACACTGGAGCTTGGAGACAGGCTGGGGGTCTTGAGGTTTGAGCTTGGCGACAGGCTGAGGGTCTTGAGGCTTGAGCTTGGAGAAAGGCTTGTGGTCTTGAGGCTTGAGCTTGGAGACAGGCTCGGGGACTTGAGGCTTGAGCTTGAAGACAGGGTCGGGGTCTTGAGGCTTGAGCTTGGAGGCAGGCCCGGGGTCTTGAGGCTTGAGCTTGGAGACAGGTTCCGGGTCTTGAGGCTTGAGCTTGGAGACAGGCTTGGGGTCTTGAAGCTTGAGCTTGGAGACAGGCTTGGGGTCTTGAGGGTTGAGCTTAGAGACAGGCTCGGGTTCTTGAGGCTTGAGCTTGGAGACAGTCTTGGGGTCTTGAGGCTTGAATTTGGAGACAGGCTTGGGGTCTTGAGGCTTGAGCTTGGAGACAGGCTTGGGGTGTTGAGGCTTGATCTTGGAGACAGGCTTGGGATGTTGAGGCTTGTGCTTGGAGACAGGCTGGGGGTCCTGAGGCTGGAGCTTGGAGAGCGGCTGGAGGTCTTGAGGCTTGAGTTTGGAGACAGGCTTGGGGTCTTGAGGCTTGAGCTAGTATAGAGGTTTGGGGTCTTGAGGCTTCAGGTTGGAGACAGGCTTGTGGCTTGAGTTTGAAGACAGTCTTGGGGTCTTGAGGCTTGGGCTTACAGACACGCATGTGGTCTTGAGGCTTGAGCTTGGAGACAGGCTCGGGGTCTTGAGGGTTGAGCTTGGAGACAGGCTCGGGGTCTTGAGGCTTGAGCTTGGAGACAGGCTCGGGTTCTTGAGGCTTGAGCTTGGAGACAGGCTTGGGGTCTTGAGGCTTCGGCTTGGAGACAGGCTTGTGGTCTTGAGGCTTGAGCTTGGAGACAGGCTCGGGGTCTTGAGGCTTGAGCTTGGAGACAGGCTCGGGGTCTTGAGGCTTGAGCTTGGAGACAGGTTTGGGGTCTTGAGGCCTGAGCTTGGAGACAGGCTCCGGGTCTTGAGGCTTGAGCTTGAAGACAGTTCAGGGGTTTTGAGGCTTGAGCTTGGAGACAGGCTTGGGGCCTTGAGGCTTGAGCTTGGAGACAGGCTGGGGTTTTTGGCACTGGAGCTTGGAGACAGGCTGGGGGTCTTGAACTTTGAGCTTGGCGACAGGCTGGGGGTCTTGAGGCTTGAGCTTGGAGACAGGCTTGGGGTCTTGAGGCTTCGGCTTGGAGACAGGCTTGTGGTCTTGAGCCTTGAGCTTGGAGACAGGCTCGGGGTCTTGAGGCTTGAGCTTGGAGACAGGCTCGGGGTCTTGAGGCTTGAGCTTGGAGACAGGCTTGGGGACTTGAGGCCGGAGCTTGGAGGCAGGCTCCGGGTCTTGAGGCTTGAGCTTGGAGACAGTTCAGGGGTTTTGAGGCTTGAGCTTGGAGACAGGCACGGGGTCTTGAGGCTTGAACTTGGAGACAGGCTGGGGTTCTTGACACTGGAGCTTGGAGACAGGCTGGGGGTCTTGAGGTTTGAGCTTGGCGACAGGCTGAGGGTCTTGAGGCTTGAGCTTGGAGAAAGGCTTGTGGTCTGGAGGCTTGAGTTTGGAGACAGGCTCGGGGTCTTGAGGCTTGAGCTGGGAGACAGGCTTGTGGTCTTGAGGCTTGAGCTTGGAGACAGGCTCGGGGACTTGAGGCTTGAGCTTGGAGACAGGCTCGGGGTCTTGAGGCTTGAGCTTGGAGACAGGCTCGGGGTCTTGAGGCTTGAGCTTGGAGACAGGCTCCGGGTCTTGAGGCTTGAGCTTGGAGACAGGCTTGGGGTATTGAAGCTTGAGCTTGGAGACAGGCTTGGGGCCTTGAGGCTTGAGCTTGGAGACAGGCTCGGGTTCTTGAGGCTTGAGCTTGGAGACAGACTTGGGGTCTTGAGGCTTGAGTTTGGAGACAGGCTTGGGGTCTTGAGGCTTGAGCTTGGAGACAGGCTTGGGGTGTTGAGGCTTGATCTTGGAGACAGGCTTGGGATGTTGAGGCTTGACCTTGGAGACAGGCTGGGGTTCTTGGCACTGGAGCTTGGAGACAGGCTGGGGGTCTTGAACGTTGAGCTTGGCGACAGGCTGGGGGTCTTGAGGCTTGAGCTTGGAGACAGGCTTGGGGTCTTGAGGCTTCGGCTTGGAGACAGGCTTGTGGTCTTGAGGCTTGAGCTTGGAGACAGGCTCGGGGTCTTGAGGCTTGAGCTTGGAGACAGGCTCGGGGTCTTGAGGCTTGAGCTTGGAGACAGGCTTGGGGTTTTGAGGCCTGAGCTTGGAGACAGGCTCCGGGTCTTGAGGCTTGAGCTTGGAGACAGTTCAGGGGTTTTGAGGCTTGAGCTTGGAGACAGGCACGGGGTCTTGAGGCTTGAGCTTGGAGACAGGCTTGGGGTCTTGAGGCTTGAGTTTGGAGACAGGCTTGTGGTCTTGAGGCTTGAGCTTGGAGACAGGTTCGGGGTCTTAAGGTTTGAGCTTGGAGACAGGCTTGGGGTCTTGAAGCTTGTGCTTTGACACAGGCTTGGGTCTCGAGGCTTGAGTTTGGAGACAGAGTTGGGACTTGAGGCTTAAGATTGCCGACAGGCTTGAGGTAGTGAGGCTTGAGCTTGGAGAGAAGCCTGGTGTCATGAGGCTTGATCTTGGAAACAGGCTTGGGGTCTTGAGGCTTGAGCTTGAAGAAAGGTTTGGGGTCTTGAGGCTTGAGCTTGGAGTCAGGCTTGGGGTCTTGAGGCTTGAGCTTGTAGACAGGCTTGGAGTCTTGAGGCTTGAGCTTGGAGACAGGTTCGGGGTCTTGACACTTGAGCTTGGAGACCGGCTCAGGGTCTTGAGGCATGAGCTTGGAGGCAGGCTCAGGGTCTTGAGACTTCAGCTTGGAGACAGGCTCAGGGTCTTGAGGCTTGATCTTGGCGACAGGCTGGGGGTCTTGAGGCTTGAGCTTGGAGACAGGCTTGGGGTCTTGAGGATTGGGCTTGTAGACAGGCTTGTGGTCTTGACGCTTGAGCTTGGAGTGAGGATTGGTGTCTTGAGGCTTGAGCTTGGAGTGAGGCTTGGGGTCTTGAGGCTTGAGCTTTGAGTGAAGCTGGGGGACTTGAGGCTTGAGCTTGGAGACAGGCTTGAGGTCTTATGGCTTGGGCATGGAGACAGGCTTGGGGCATTGAGGCTTGAGCTCGGACAGAGGCTTGGGGGTCTTGAGGCTTGAGCTTGGAGACAGGATTGGCGTCTTGAGGCTTGAGCTTGTTGACAGGCTTGGGGTCTTGAGGCTTGTTATTGGAGACAGGCTTGGGGTCTTGAGGCTTGAGCTTGGAGACAGGCTTGGGGTCTTGAGGCTTGAGCTTGGAGACAGGCTTGGGGTCTTGAGGCTTGAGCTTGTATACAGGTTTGCGGTCTTGACGCTTCAGGTTGCAGAGAGGCTTGGGGTCTTGTGGCTTGAGCTTGGAGACAGGCTTGGGGTCTTGAGGCTTGAGCTTGCAGACAGGCATGTGGTCTTGAGGCTGGAGCTTGGAGACAGGCTGGGGTTCTTGACACTGGAGCTTGGAGACAGGCCTGGGGTCTTGAGGCTTGAGCTTGTAGACAGGCTCGGGTTCTTGAGGCTTGAGGTTGGAGACAGGTTTGGTGTCTTGAGGTTTGAGCGTGGAGACAGGCTTGAGGTCTTGAGGCTTGAGTTTGGAGACAGGCTTGGGGTGTTGAGGCTTGAGCTTGGGGACAGGCTTGGGGTTTTGAGGCTTGATCTTGAAGACAGGCTTGGGATGTTGAGGCTTGAGCTTGGAGACAGGCTGGGGGTCTTGAGGCTTGAGCTTGGAGAGCGGCTGGAGGTCTTGAGTCTTGAGCTTGGAGACAGGCTTGGGGTCTTGAGGCTTGAGCTTGTATACAGGCATGTGGTCTTGAGGCTGGAGCTTGGAGACAGGCTTGGGGTCTTGAGGCTTGGGCTTGGAGTCAGGCTTGTTGTCTTGAGGCATGAGCTTGGTGACAGGCTTGAGGCCTTGAGGCTTGAGCTTGGAGACAGGCTCGGGGTCTTGAGGCTTGAGCTTGGAGACAGGCTTGAGGCCTTGAGGCTTGAGCTTGGAGACAGGCTTGGGGTCTTGAGGCTTGAGCTTGAAGACAGTCTCGGGTTCTTGAGGCTTGAGCTTCGAGACAGGTTTGGGGTCATGAGGCTTGATTTTGGAGACAGGCTCGGGTTCTTGAGGCTTGAGCTTGGAGACAGGCTTGGGGTCTTGAGGCTTGGGCTTGGAGACAGGCTTGGGGTCTTGAGGCTTGGGCTTGGAGACAGGCTTGGGGTCTTGAGGCTTGAGCTTGTATACAGGTTTGGGTCTTCAGGCTTCAGGTTGGAGACAGGCTTGGGGTCTTGTGACTTGAGCTTGGAGACAGGCTGGGGTTCTTGACACTGGAGGTTGGAGACAGGCTGGGGGTCTTGAGGTTTGAGATTGGCGACAGGCTGAGGGTCTTGAGGCTTGAGCTTGGAGAAAGGCTTGTGGTCTTGAGGCTTGAGCTTGGAGACAGGCTCGGGACTTGAGGCTTGAGCTTGATGACAGGCTCGGGGTCTTGAGGCTTGAGCTTGGAGACAGTTCAGGGGTTTGAGGCTTGAGCTTGGAGACAGGCACGGGGTCTTGAGGCTTGAGCTTGGAGACAGGCTTGGGGTCTTGAGGCTTGGGCTTACAGACACGCATGTGGTCTTGAGGCTGGAGCTTCGAGACAGGCTGGGGTTCTTGGCACTGGAGCTTGGAGACAGGCCTGGGGGTCTTGAACGTTGAGGTTGGCGACAGACTGGGGGTCTTGAGGCTTGAGCTTGGAGACAGGCTAGGGGTCTTGAGGCTTCGGCTTGGAGACAGGCTTGTGGTCTTGAGGCTTGAGCTTGGAGACAGGCTCGGGGTCTTGAGGGTTGAGCTGGAGACAGGCTCGGGGTCTTGAGGCTTCAGCTTGGAGACAGGCTCGGGTTCTTGAGGCTTGAGCTTGGAGACAGGCTTGGGGTCTTGAGGCTTGGACTTGGAGACAGGCTTGGGGTCTTGAAGCTTGAGCTTGAGACAGGCTTGGGGTCTTGAGGGTTGAGCTTAGAGACAGGCTCGGGTTCTTGAGGCTTGAGCTTGGAGACAGACTTGGGGTCTTGAGGCTTGAATTTGGAGACAGGCTTGGGGTCTTGAGGCTTGAGCTTGGAGACAGGCTTGGGGTGTTGAGGCTTGATCTTGGAGACAGGCTTGGGATGTTGAGGCTTGTGCTTGGAGACAGGCTGGGGGTCCTGAGGCTTGAGCTTGGAGAGCGGCTGGAGGTCTTGAGGCTTGAGTTTGGAGACAGGCTTGGGGTCTTGAGGCTTGAGCTAGTATAGAGGTTTGGGGTCTTGAGGCTTCAGGTTGGAGACAGGCTTGTGGCTTGAGTTTGAAGACAGTCTTGGGGTCTTGAGGCTTGGGCTTACAGACACGCATGTGGTCTTGAGGCTTGAGCTTGGAGACAGGCTCGGGGTGTTGAGGGTTGAGCTTGGAGACAGGCTCGGGGTCTTGAGGCTTGAGCTTGGAGACAGGCTCGGGTTCTTGAGGCTTGAGCTTGGAGACAGGCTTGGGGTCTTGAGGCTTCGGCTTGGAGACAGGCTTGTGGTCTTGAGGCTTGAGCTTGGAGACAGGCTCGGGGTCTTGAGGCTTGAGCTTGGAGACAGGCTCGGGGTCTTGAGGCTTGAGCTTGGAGACAGGTTTGGGGTCTTGAGGCCTGAGCTTGGAGACAGGCTCCGGGTCTTGAGGCTTGAGCTTGAAGACAGTTCAGGGGTTTTGAGGCTTGAGCTTGGAGACAGGCTTGGGGCCTTGAGGCTTGAGCTTGGAGACAGGCTGGGGTTCTTGGCACTGGAGCTTGGAGACAGGCTGGGGGTCTTGAACTTTGAGCTTGGCGACAGGCTGGGGGTCTTGAGGCTTGAGCTTGGAGACAGGCTTGGGGTCTTGAGGCTTCGGCTTGGAGACAGGCTTGTGGTCTTGAGCCTTGAGCTTGGAGACAGGCTCGGGGTCTTGAGGCTTGAGCTTGGAGACAGGCTCGGGGTCTTGAGGCTTGAGCTTGGAGGCAGGCTCCGGGTCTTGAGGCTTGAGCTTGGAGACAGTTCAGGGGTTTTGAGGCTTGAGCTTGGAGACAGGCACGGGGTCTTGAGGCTTGAACTTGGAGACAGGCTGGGGTTCTTGACACTGGAGCTTGGAGACAGGCTGGGGGTCTTGAGGTTTGAGCTTGGCGACAGGCTGAGGGTCTTGAGGCTTGAGCTTGGAGAAAGGCTTGTGGTCTGGAGGCTTGAGCTTGGAGACAGGCTCGGGGTCTTGAGGCTTGAGCTGGGAGACAGGCTTGTGGTCTTGAGGCTTGAGCTTGGAGACAGGCTCGGGGACTTGAGGCTTGAGCTTGGAGACAGGCTCGGGGTCTTGAGGCTTGAGCTTGGAGACAGGCTCGGGGTCTTGAGGCTTGAGCTTGGAGACAGGCTCCGGGTCTTGAGGCTTGAGCTTGGAGACAGGCTTGGGGTATTGAAGCTTGAGCTTGGAGACAGGCTTGGGGCCTTGAGGCTTGAGCTTGGAGACAGGCTCGGGTTCTTGAGGCTTGAGCTTGGAGACAGACTTGGGGTCTTGAGGCTTGAGTTTGGAGACAGGCTTGGGGTCTTGAGGCTTGAGCTTGGAGACAGGCTTGGGGTGTTGAGGCTTGATCTTGGAGACAGGCTTGGGATGTTGAGGCTTGAGCTTGGAGACAGGCTGGGGTTCTTGGCACTGGAGCTTGGAGACAGGCTGGGGGTCTTGAACGTTGAGCTTGGTGACAGGCTGGGGGTCTTGAGGCTTGAGCTTGGAGACAGGCTTGGGGTCTTGAGGCTTCGGCTTGGAGACAGGCTTGTGGTCTTGAGGCTTGAGCTTGGAGACAGGCTCGGGGTCTTGAGGCTTGAGCTTGGAGACAGGCTCGGGGTCTTGAGGCTTGAGCTTGGAGACAGGCTTGGGGTCTTGAGGCCTGAGCTTGGAGACAGGCTCCGGGTCTTGAGGCTTGAGCTTGGAGACAGTTCAGGGGTTTTGAGGCTTGAGCTTGGAGACAGGCACAGGGTCTTGAGGCTTGAGCTTGGAGACAGGCTTGGGGTCTTGAGGCTTGAGTTTGGAGACAGGCTTGTGGTCTTGAGGCTTGAGCTTGGAGACAGGTTCGGGGTCTTAAGGTTTGAGCTTGGAGAGAGGCTTGGGGTCTTGAAGCTTGTGCTTTGACACAGGCTTGGGTCTCGAGGCTTGAGTTTGGAGACAGAGTCGGGACTTGAGGCTTAAGATTGCCGACAGGCTTGAGGTAGTGAGGCTTGAGCTTGGAGAGAAGCATGGTATCATGAGGCTTGATCTTGGAAACAGGCTTGGGGTCTTGAGGCTTGAGCTTGAAGAAAGGTTTGGGGTCTTGAGGCTTGAGCTTGGAGTCAGGCTTGGGGTCTTGGGGCTTGAGCTTGTAGACAGGCTTGGAGTCTTGAGGCTTGAGCTTGGAGACAGGTTCGGGGTCTTGACACTTGAGCTTGGAGACCGGCTCAGGGTCTTGAGGCATGAGCTTGGAGGCAGGCTCAGGGTCTTGAGACTTCAGCTTGGAGACAGGCTCAGGGTCTTGAGGCTTGATCTTGGCGACAGGCTGGGGGTCTTGAGGCTTGAGCTTGGAGACAGGCTTGGGGTCTTGAGGATTGGGCTTGTAGACAGGCTTGTGGTCTTGACGCTTGAGCTTGGAGTGAGGATTGGTGTCTTGAGGCTTGAGCTTGGAGTGAGGCTTGGGGTCTTGAGGCTTGAGCTTTGAGTGAAGCTTGGGGACTTGAGGCTTGAGCTTGGAGACAGGCTTGAGGTCTTATGGCTTGGGCATGGAGACAGGCTTGGGGCATTGAGGCTTGAGCTCGGACAGAGGCTTGGGGTCTTGAGGCTTGAGCTTGGAGACAGGATTGGCGTCTTGAGGCTTGAGCTTGTTGACAGGCTTGGGGTCTTGAGGCTTGTTATTGGAGACAGGCTTGGGGTCTTGAGGCTTGAGCTTGGAGACAGGCTTGGGGTCTTGAGGCTTGAGCTTGGAGACAGGCTTGGGGTCTTGAGGCTTGAGCGTGTATACAGGTTTGCGGTCTTGACGCTTCAGGTTGCAGAGAGGCTTGGGGTCTTGTGGCTTGAGCTTGGAGACAGGCTTGGGGTCTTGAGGCTTGAGCTTGCAGACAGGCATGTGGTCTTGAGGCTGGAGCTTGGAGACAGGCTGGGGTTCTTGACACTGGAGCTTGGAGACAGGCCTGGGGTCTTGAGGCTTGAGCTTGTAGACAGGCTCGGGTTCTTGAGGCTTGAGGTTGGAGACAGGTTTGGTGTCTTGAGGTTTGAGCGTTGAGACAGGCTTGAGGTCTTGAGGCTTGAGTTTGGAGACAGGCTTGGGGTGTTGAGGCTTGAGCTTGGGGACAGGCTTGGGGTTTTGAGGCTTGATCTTGAAGACAGGCTTGGGATGTTGAGGCTTGAGCTTGGTGACAGGCTTGAGGCCTTGAGGCTTGAGCTTGTATACAGGCATGGGGTCTTGAGGCTTCAGGTTGGAGACAGGCTTGGGGTCTTCAGCTTGGAGACAGTCTTCGGGTCTTGAGGCTTGAGCTTGCAGACAGGCATGTGGTCTTGAGGCTGGAGCTTGGAGACAGGCTTGGGGTCTTGAGGCTTGGGCTTGGAGTCAGGCTTGTTGTCTTGAGGCATGAGCTTGGTGACAGGCTTGAGGCCTTGAGGCTTGAGCTTGGAGACAGGCTCGGGGTCTTGAGGCTTGAGCTTGGAGACAGGCTTGAGGCCTTGAGGCTTGAGCTTGGAGACAGGCTTGGGGTCTTGAGGCTTGAGCTTGAAGACAGTCTCGGGTTCTTGAGGCTTGAGCTTCGAGACAGGTTTGGGGTCATGAGGCTTGATTTTGGAGACAGGCTCGGGTTCTTGAGGCTTGAGCTTGGAGACAGGCTTGGGGTCTTGAGGCTTGGGCTTGGAGACAGGCTTGGGGTCTTGAGGCTTGGGCTTGGAGACAGGCTTGGGGTCTTGAGGCTTGAGCTTGTATACAGGTTTGGGGTCTTCAGGCTTCAGGTTGGAGACAGGCTTGGGGTCTTGTGACTTGAGCTTGGAGACAGGCTGGGGTTCTTGACACTGGAGCTTGGAGACAGGCTGGGGGTCTTGAGGTTTGAGCTTGGCGACAGGCTGAGGGTCTTGAGGCTTGAGCTTGGAGAAAGGCTTGTGGTCTTGAGACTTGAGCTTGGAGACAGGTTCGGGGACTTGAGGCTTGAGCTTGAAGACAGGCTCGGGGTCTTGAGGCTTGAGCTTGGAGACAGTTCAGGGGTTTTGAGGCTTGAGCTTGGAGACAGGCACGGGGTCTTGAGGCTTGAGCTTGGAGACAGGCTTGGGGTCTTGAGGCTTGGGCTTACAGACACGCATGTGGTCTTGAGGCTGGAGCTTCGAGACAGGCTGGGGTTCTTGGCACTGGAGCTTGGAGACAGGCTGGGGGTCTTGAACGTTGAGCTTGGCGACAGGCTGGGGGTCTTGAGGCTTGAGCTTGGAGACAGGCTTGGGGTCTTGAGGCTTCGGCTTGGAGACAGGCTTGTGGTCTTGAGGCTTGAGCTTGGTGACAGGCTCGGGGTCTTGAGGGTTGAGCTTGGAGACAGGCTCGGGGTCTTGAGGCTTGAGCTTGGAGACAGGTTCGGGTTCTTGAGGCTTGAGCTTGGAGACAGGCTTGGGGTCTTGAGGCTTGGACTTGGAGACAGGCTTGGGTTCTTGAGGCTTGGGCTTGGAGACAGGATTGGGGTCTTGAGGCTTGATCTTGTATACAGGTTTGGGGTCTTCAGGATTCAGGTTGGAGACAGGCTTGAGGTCTTGTGATTTGAGCTTGGAGACAGGCTGGGGTTCTTGACTCTGGAGCTTGGAGACAGGCTGGGGGTCTTGAGGTTTGAGCTTGGCGACAGGCTGAGGGTCTTGAGGCTTGAGCTTGGAGAAAGGCTTGTGGTCTTGAGGCTTGAGCTTGGAGACAGGCTCGGGGACTTGAGGCTTGAGCTTGAAGACAGGCTCGGGGTCTTGAGGCTTGAGCTTGGAGACAGGCTTGTGGTCTTGAGGCTTGAGCTTGGAGACAGGCTCGGGGACTTGAGGCTTGAGCTTGGAGACAGGCTCGGGGTCTTGAGGCTTGAGCTTGGAGACAGGCTCGGGGTCCTGAGGCTTGAGCTTGGAGACAGGCTCCGGGTCTTCAGGCTTGAGCTTGGAGACAGGCTTGGGGTATTGAAGCTTGAGCTTGGAGACAGGCTTGGGGCCTTGAGGCTTGAGCTTGGAGACAGGCTCGGGTTCTTGAGGCTTGAGCTTGGAGACAGTCTTGGGGTCTTGAGGCTTGAGTTTGGAGACAGGCTTGGGGTCTTGAGGCTTGAGCTTGGAGACAGGCTTGGGGTGTTGAGGCTTGATCTTGGAGACAGGCTTGGGATGTTGAGGCTTGAGCTTGGAGACAGGCTGGGGTTCTTGGCACTGGAGCTTGGAGACAGGCTGGGGGTCTTGAACGTTGAGCTTGGCGACAGGCTGGGGGTCTTGAGGCTTGAGCTTGGAGACAGGCTTGGGGTCTTGAGGCTTCGGCTTGGAGACAGGCTTGTGGTCTTGAGGCTTGAGCTTGGAGACAGGCTCGGGGTCTTGAGGCTTGAGCTTGGAGACAGGCTCGGGGTCTTGAGGCTTGAGCTTGGAGACAGGCTTGGGGTCTTGAGGCCTGAGCTTGGAGACAGGCTTGGGGTCTTGAGGTTTGGACTTGGAGACAGGCTTGGGTTCTTGAGGCTTGGGCTTGGAGACAGGATGGGGGTCTTGAGGCTTGAGCTTGTATACAGGTTTGGGGTTTTCAGGCTTCAGGTTGGAGACAGGCTTGAGGTCTTGTGACTTGAGCTTGGAGACAGGCTGGGGTTCTTGACACTGGAGCTTGGAGACAGGCTGGGGGTCTTGAGGTTTGAGCTTGGCGACAGGCTGAGGGTCTTGAGGCTTGAGCTTGGAGAAAGGCTTGTGGTCTTGAGGCTTGAGCTTGGAGACAGGCTCGGGGACTTGAGGCTTGAGCTTGAAGACAGGCTCGGGGTCTTGAGGCTTGAGCTTGGAGACAGGCTTGTGGTCTTGAGGCTTGAGCTTGGAGACAGGCTCGGGGACTTGAGGCTTGAGCTTGGAGACAGGCTCGAGGTCTTGAGACTTGAGCTTGGAGACAGGCTCGGGGACTTGAGGCTTGAGCTTGAAGACAGGCTCGGGGTCTTGAGGCTTGAGCTTGGAGACAGTTCAGGGGTTTTGAGGCTTGAGCTTGGAGACAGGCACGGGGTCTTGAGGCTTGAGCTTGGAGACAGGCTTGGGGTCTTGAGGCTTGGGCTTACAGACACGCATGTGGTCTTGAGGCTGGAGCTTCGAGACAGGCTGGGGTTCTTGGCACTGGAGCTTGGAGACAGGCTGGGGGTCTTGAACGTTGAGCTTGGCGACAGGCTGGGGGTCTTGAGGCTTGAGCTTGGAGACAGGCTTGGGGTCTTGAGGCTTCGGCTTGGAGACAGGCTTGTGGTCTTGAGGCTTGAGCTTGGTGACAGGCTCGGGGTCTTGAGGGTTGAGCTTGGAGACAGGCTCGGGGTCTTGAGGCTTGAGCTTGGAGACAGGTTCGGGTTCTTGAGGCTTGAGCTTGGAGACAGGCTTGGGGTCTTGAGGCTTGGACTTGGAGACAGGCTTGTGTTCTTGAGGCTTGGGCTTGGAGACAGGATTGGGGTCTTGAGGCTTGATCTTGTATACAGGTTTGGGGTCTTCAGGATTCAGGTTGGAGACAGGCTTGAGGTCTTGTGATTTGAGCTTGGAGACAGGCTGGGGTTCTTGACACTGGAGCTTGGAGACAGGCTGGGGGTCTTGAGGTTTGAGCTTGGCGACAGGCTGAGGGTCTTGAGGCTTGAGCTTGGAGAAAGGCTTGTGGTCTTGAGGCTTGAGCTTGGAGACAGGCTCGGGGACTTGAGGCTTGAGCTTGAAGACAGGCTCGGGGTCTTGAGGCTTGAGCTTGGAGACAGGCTTGTGGTCTTGAGGCTTGAGCTTGGAGACAGGCTCGGGGACTTGAGGCTTGAGCTTGGAGACAGGCTCGGGGTCTTGAGGCTTGAGCTTGGAGACAGGCTCGGGGTCCTGAGGCTTGAGCTTGGAGACAGGCTCCGGGTCTTCAGGCTTGAGCTTGGAGACAGGCTTGGGGTATTGAAGCTTGAGCTTGGAGACAGGCTTGGGGCCTTGAGGCTTGAGCTTGGAGACAGGCTCGGGTTCTTGAGGCTTGAGCTTGGAGACAGTCTTGGGGTCTTGAGGCTTGAGTTTGGAGACAGGCTTGGGGTCTTGAGGCTTGAGCTTGGAGACAGGCTTGGGGTGTTGAGGCTTGATCTTGGAGACAGGCTTGGGATGTTGAGGCTTGAGCTTGGAGACAGGCTGGGGTTCTTGGCACTGGAGCTTGGAGACAGGCTGGGGGTCTTGAACGTTGAGCTTGGCGACAGGCTGGGGGTCTTGAGGCTTGAGCTTGGAGACAGGCTTGGGGTCTTGAGGCTTGAGCTTGGAGACAGGCTTGGGGTCTTGACGCTTCAGGTTGCAGAGAGGCTTGGGGTCTTGTGGCTTGAGCTTGGAGACAGGCTTGGGGTCTTGAGGCTTGAGCTTGCAGACAGGCATGTGGTCTTGAGGCTGGAGCTTGGAGACAGGCTGGGGTTCTTGACACTGGAGCTTGGAGACAGGCCTGGGGTCTTGAGGCTTGAGCTTGTAGACAGGCTCGGGTTCTTGAGGCTTGAGGTTGGAGACAGGTTTGGTGTCTTGAGGTTTGAGCGTTGAGACAGGCTTGAGGTCTTGAGGCTTGAGTTTGGAGACAGGCTTGGGGTGTTGAGGCTTGAGCTTGGGGACAGGCTTGGGGTTTTGAGGCTTGATCTTGAAGACAGGCTTGGGATGTTGAGGCTTGAGCTTGGTGACAGGCTTGAGGCCTTGAGGCTTGAGCTTGTATACAGGCATGGGGTCTTGAGGCTTCAGGTTGGAGACAGGCTTGGGGTCTTCAGCTTGGAGACAGTCTTCGGGTCTTGAGGCTTGAGCTTGCAGACAGGCATGTGGTCTTGAGGCTGGAGCTTGGAGACAGGCTTGGGGTCTTGAGGCTTGGGCTTGGAGTCAGGCTTGTTGTCTTGAGGCATGAGCTTGGTGACAGGCTTGAGGCCTTGAGGCTTGAGCTTGGAGACAGGCTCGGGGTCTTGAGGCTTGAGCTTGGAGACAGGCTTGAGGCCTTGAGGCTTGAGCTTGGAGACAGGCTTGGGGTCTTGAGGCTTGAGCTTGAAGACAGTCTCGGGTTCTTGAGGCTTGAGCTTCGAGACAGGTTTGGGGTCATGAGGCTTGATTTTGGAGACAGGCTCGGGTTCTTGAGGCTTGAGCTTGGAGACAGGCTTGGGGTCTTGAGGCTTGGGCTTGGAGACAGGCTTGGGGTCTTGAGGCTTGGGCTTGGAGACAGGCTTGGGGTCTTGAGGCTTGAGCTTGTATACAGGTTTGGGGTCTTCAGGCTTCAGGTTGGAGACAGGCTTGGGGTCTTGTGACTTGAGCTTGGAGACAGGCTGGGGTTCTTGACACTGGAGCTTGGAGACAGGCTGGGGGTCTTGAGGTTTGAGCTTGGCGACAGGCTGAGGGTCTTGAGGCTTGAGCTTGGAGAAAGGCTTGTGGTCTTGAGACTTGAGCTTGGAGACAGGCTCGGGGACTTGAGGCTTGAGCTTGAAGACAGGCTCGGGGTCTTGAGGCTTGAGCTTGGAGACAGTTCAGGGGTTTTGAGGCTTGAGCTTGGAGACAGGCACGGGGTCTTGAGGCTTGAGCTTGGAGACAGGCTTGGGGTCTTGAGGCTTGGGCTTACAGACACGCATGTGGTCTTGAGGCTGGAGCTTCGAGACAGGCTGGGGTTCTTGGCACTGGAGCTTGGAGACAGGCTGGGGGTCTTGAACGTTGAGCTTGGCGACAGGCTGGGGGTCTTGAGGCTTGAGCTTGGAGACAGGCTTGGGGTCTTGAGGCTTCGGCTTGGAGACAGGCTTGTGGTCTTGAGGCTTGAGCTTGGTGACAGGCTCGGGGTCTTGAGGGTTGAGCTTGGAGACAGGCTCGGGGTCTTGAGGCTTGAGCTTGGAGACAGGTTCGGGTTCTTGAGGCTTGAGCTTGGAGACAGGCTTGGGGTCTTGAGGCTTGGACTTGGAGACAGGCTTGGGTTCTTGAGGCTTGGGCTTGGAGACAGGATTGGGGTCTTGAGGCTTGATCTTGTATACAGGTTTGGGGTCTTCAGGATTCAGGTTGGAGACAGGCTTGAGGTCTTGTGATTTGAGCTTGGAGACAGGCTGGGGTTCTTGACACTGGAGCTTGGAGACAGGCTGGGGGTCTTGAGGTTTGAGCTTGGCGACAGGCTGAGGGTCTTGAGGCTTGAGCTTGGAGAAAGGCTTGTGGTCTTGAGGCTTGAGCTTGGAGACAGGCTCGGGGACTTGAGGCTTGAGCTTGAAGACAGGCTCGGGGTCTTGAGGCTTGAGCTTGGAGACAGGCTTGTGGTCTTGAGGCTTGAGCTTGGAGACAGGCTCGGGGTCTTGAGGCTTGAGCTTGGAGACAGGCTCGGGGTCCTGAGGCTTGAGCTTGGAGACAGGCTCCGGGTCTTCAGGCTTGAGCTTGGAGACAGGCTTGGGGTATTGAAGCTTGAGCTTGGAGACAGGCTTGGGGCCTTGAGGCTTGAGCTTGGAGACAGGCTCGGGTTCTTGAGGCTTGAGCTTGGAGACAGTCTTGGGGTCTTGAGGCTTTGGCTTGGAGACAGGCTTGTGGTCTTGAGGCTTGAGTTTGGAGACAGGCTTGTGGTCTTGAGGCTTGAGCTTGGAGACAGGTTCGGGGTCTTAAGGTTTGAGCTTGGAGAGAGGCTTGGGGTCTTGAAGCTTGTGCTTTGACACAGGCTTGGGTCTCGAGGCTTGAGTTTGGAGACAGAGTCGGGACTTGAGGCTTAAGATTGCCGACAGGCTTGAGGTAGTGAGGCTTGAGCTTGGAGAGAAGCATGGTATCATGAGGCTTGATCTTGGAAACATTCTTGGGGTCTTGAGGCTTGAGCTTGAAGAAAGGTTTGGGGTCTTGAGGCTTGAGCTTGGAGTCAGGCTTGGGGTCTTGGGGCTTGAGCTTGTAGACAGGCTTGGAGTCTTGAGGCTTGAGCTTGGAGACAGGTTCGGGGTCTTGACACTTGAGCTTGGAGACCGGCTCAGGGTCTTGAGGCATGAGCTTGGAGGCAGGCTCAGGGTCTTGAGACTTCAGCTTGGAGACAGGCTCAGGGTCTTGAGGCTTGATCTTGGCGACAGGCTGGGGGTCTTGAGGCTTGAGCTTGGAGACAGGCTTGGGGTCTTGAGGATTGGGCTTGTAGACAGGCTTGTGGTCTTGACGCTTGAGCTTGGAGTGAGGATTGGTGTCTTGAGGCTTGAGCTTGGAGTGAGGCTTGGGGTCTTGAGGCTTGAGCTTTGAGTGAAGCTTGGGGACTTGAGGCTTGAGCTTGGAGACAGGCTTGAGGTCTTATGGCTTGGGCATGGAGACAGGCTTGGGGCATTGAGGCTTGAGCTCAGACAGAGGCTTGGGGTCTTGAGGCTTGAGCTTGGAGACAGGATTGGCGTCTTGAGGCTTGAGCTTGTTGACAGGCTTGGGGTCTTGAGGCTTGTTATTGGAGACAGGCTTGGGGTCTTGAGGCTTGAGCTTGGAGACAGGCTTGGGGTCTTGAGGCTTGAGCTTGGAGACAGGCTTGGGGTCTTGAGGCTTGAGCGTGTATACAGGTTTGCGGTCTTGACGCTTCAGGTTGCAGAGAGGCTTGGGGTCTTGTGGCTTGAGCTTGGAGACAGGCTTGGGGTCTTGAGGCTTGAGCTTGCAGACAGGCATGTGGTCTTGAGGCTGGAGCTTGGAGACAGGCTGGGGTTCTTGACACTGGAGCTTGGAGACAGGCCTGGGGTCTTGAGGCTTGAGCTTGTAGACAGGCTCGGGTTCTTGAGGCTTGAGGTTGGAGACAGGTTTGGTGTCTTGAGGTTTGAGCGTTGAGACAGGCTTGAGGTCTTGAGGCTTGAGTTTGGAGACAGGCTTGGGGTGTTGAGGCTTGAGCTTGGGGACAGGCTTGGGGTTTTGAGGCTTGATCTTGAAGACAGGCTTGGGATGTTGAGGCTTGAGCTTGGTGACAGGCTTGAGGCCTTGAGGCTTGAGCTTGTATACAGGCATGGGGTCTTGAGGCTTCAGGTTGGAGACAGGCTTGGGGTCTTCAGCTTGGAGACAGTCTTCGGGTCTTGAGGCTTGAGCTTGCAGACAGGCTTGGGGTCTTGTGACTTGAGCTTGGAGACAGGCTGGGGTTCTTGACACTGGAGCTTGGAGACAGGCTGGGGGTCTTGAGGTTTGAGCTTGGCGACAGGCTGAGGGTCTTGAGGCTTGAGCTTGGAGAAAGGCTTGTGGTCTTGAGGCTTGAGCTTGGAGACAGGCTCGGGGACTTGAGGCTTGAGCTTGAAGACAGGCTCGGGGTCTTGAGGCTTGAGCTTGGAGGCAGGCCCGGGGTCTTGAGGCTTGAGCTTGGAGACAGGTTCCGGGTCTTGAGGCTTGAGTTTGGAGACAGGCTTGGGGTCTTGAAGCTTGAGCTTGGAGACAGGCTTGGGGTCTTGAGGGTTGAGCTTAGAGACAGGCTCGGGTTCTTGAGGCTTGAGCTTGGAGACAGTCTTGGGGTCTTGAGGCTTGAATTTGGAGACAGGCTTGGGGTCTTGAGGCTTGAGCTTGGAGACAGGCTTGGGGTGTTGAGGCTTGATCTTGGAGACAGGCTTGGGATGTTGAGGCTTGTGCTTGGAGACAGGCTGGGGGTCCTGAGGCTTGAGCTTGGAGAGCGGCTGGAGGTCTTGAGGCTTGAGTTTGGAGACAGGCTTGGGGTCTTGAGGCTTGAGCTAGTATAGAGGTTTGGGGTCTTGAGGCTTCAGGTTGGAGAGAGGCTTGTGGCTTGAGTTTGAAGACAGTCTTGGGGTCTTGAGGCTTGGGCTTACAGACACGCATGTGGTCTTGAGGCTTGAGCTTGGAGACAGGCTCGGGGTCTTGAGGGTTGAGCTTGGAGACAGGCTCGGGGTCTTGAGGCTTGAGCTTGGAGACAGGCTCGGGTTCTTGAGGCTTGAGCTTGGAGACAGGCTTGGGGTCTTGAGGCTTCGGCTTGGAGACAGGCTTGTGGTCTTGAGGCTTGAGCTTGGAGACAGGCTCGGGGTCTTGAGGCTTGAGCTTGGAGACAGGCTCGGGGTCTTGAGGCTTGAGCTTGGAGACAGGTTTGGGGTCTTGAGGCCTGAGCTTGGAGACAGGCTCCGGGTCTTGAGGCTTGAGCTTGAAGACAGTTCAGGGGTTTTGAGGCTTGAGCTTGGAGACAGGCTTGGGGCCTTGAGGCTTGAGCTTGGAGACAGGCTGGGGTTCTTGGCACTGGAGCTTGGAGACAGGCTGGGGGTCTTGAACTTTGAGCTTGGCGACAGGCTGGGGGTCTTGAGGCTTGAGCTTGGAGACAGGCTTGGGGTCTTGAGGCTTCGGCTTGGAGACAGGCTTGTGGTCTTGAGCCTTGAGCTTGGAGACAGGCTCGGGGTCTTGAGGCTTGAGCTTGGAGACAGGCTCGGGGTCTTGAGGCTTGAGCTTGGAGACAGGCTCGGGGTCTTGAGGCTTGAGCTTGGAGACAGGCTTGGGGACTTGAGGCCGGAGCTTGGAGGCAGGCTCCGGGTCTTGAGGCTTGAGCTTGGAGACAGTTCAGGGGTTTTGAGGCTTGAGCTTGGAGACAGGCACGGGGTCTTGAGGCTTGAACTTGGAGACAGGCTGGGGTTCTTGACACTGGAGCTTGGAGACAGGCTGGGGGTCTTGAGGTTTGAGCTTGGCGACAGGCTGAGGGTCTTGAGGCTTGAGCTTGGAGAAAGGCTTGTGGTCTGGAGGCTTGAGCTTGGAGACAGGCTCGGGGTCTTGAGGCCGAGCTGGGAGACAGGCTTGTGGTCTTGAGGCTTGAGCTTGGAGACAGGCTCGGGGACTTGAGGCTTGAGCTTGGAGACAGGCTCGGGGTCTTGAGGCTTGAGCTTGGAGACAGGCTCGGGGTCTTGAGGCTTGAGCTTGGAGACAGGCTCCGGGTCTTGAGGCTTGAGCTTGGAGACAGGCTTGGGGTATTGAAGCTTGAGCTTGGAGACAGGCTTGGGGCCTTGAGGCTTGAGCTTGGAGACAGGCTCGGGTTCTTGAGGCTTGAGCTTGGAGACAGACTTGGGGTCTTGAGGCTTGAGTTTGGAGACAGGCTTGGGGTCTTGAGGCTTGAGCTTGGAGACAGGCTTGGGGTGTTGAGGCTTGATCTTGGAGACAGGCTTGGGATGTTGAGGCTTGAGCTTGGAGACAGGCTGGGGTTCTTGGCACAAGAGCTTGGAGACAGGCTGGGGGTCTTGAACGTTGAGCTTGGCGACAGGCTGGGGGTCTTGAGGCTTGAGCTTGGAGACAGGCTTGGGGTCTTGAGGCTTGAGCTTGGAGAAAGGCTTGTGGTCTTGAGGCTTGAGCTTGGAGACAGGCTCGGGGACTTGAGGGTTGAGCTTGGAGACAGGCTCGGGGTCTTGAGGCTTGAGCTTGGAGACAGGCTCGGGGTCCTGAGGCTTGAGCTTGGAGACAGGCTCCGGGTCTTGAGGCTTGAGCTTGGAGACAGGCTTGGGGTATTGAAGCTTGAGCTTGGAGACAGGCTTGGGGCCTTGAGGCTTGAGCTTGGAGACAGGCTCGGGTTCTTGAGGCTTGAGCTTGGAGACAGACTTGGGGTCTTGAGGCTTGAGTTTGGAGACAGGCTTGGGGTCTTGAGGCTTGAGCTTGGAGACAGGCTTGGGGTGTTGAGGCTTGATCTTGGAGACAGGCTTGGGATGTTGAGGCTTGAGCTTGGAGACAGGCTGGGGTTCTTGGCACTGGAGCTTGGAGACAGGCTGGGGGTCTTGAACGTTGAGCTTGGCGACAGGCTGGGGGTCTTGAGGCTTGAGCTTGGAGACAGGCTTGGGGTCTTGAGGCTTCGGCTTGGAGACAGGCTTGTGGTCTTGAGGCTTGAGCTTGGAGACAGGCTCGGGGTCTTGAGGCTTGAGCTTGGAGACAGGCTCGGGGTCTTGAGGCCTGAGCTTGGAGACAGGCTCCGGGTCTTGAGGCTTGAGCTTGGAGACAGTTCAGGGGTTTTGAGGCTTGAGCTTGGAGACAGGCACAGGGTCTTGAGGCTTGAGCTTGGAGACAGGCTTGGGGTCTTGAGGCTTGAGTTTGGAGACAGGCTTGTGGTCTTGAGGCTTGAGCTTGGAGACAGGTTCGGGGTCTTAAGGTTTGAGCTTGGAGAGAGGCTTGGGGTCTTGAAGCTTGTGCTTTGACACAGGCTTGGGTCTCGAGGCTTGAGTTTGGAGACAGAGTCGGGACTTGAGGCTTAAGATTGCCGACAGGCTTGAGGTAGTGAGGCTTGAGCTTGGAGAGAAACCTGGTATCATGAGGCTTGATCTTGGAAACAGGCTTGGGGTCTTGAGGCTTGAGCTTGAAGAAAGGTTTGGGGTCTTGAGGCTTGAGCTTGGAGTCAGGCTTGGGGTCTTGGGGCTTGAGCTTGTAGACAGGCTTGGAGTCTTGAGGCTTGAGCTTGGAGACAGGTTCGGGGTCTTGACACTTGAGCTTGGAGACCGGCTCAGGGTCTTGAGGCATGAGCTTGGAGGCAGGCTCAGGGTCTTGAGACTTCAGCTTGGAGACAGGCTCAGGGTCTTGAGGCTTGATCTTGGCGACAGGCTGGGGGTCTTGAGGCTTGAGCTTGGAGACAGGCTTGGGGTCTTGAGGATTGGGCTTGTAGACAGGCTTGTGGTCTTGACGCTTGAGCTTGGAGTGAGGATTGGTGTCTTGAGGCTTGAGCTTGGAGTGAGGCTTGGGGTCTTGAGGGTTGAGCTTTGAGTGAAGCTTGGGGACTTGAGGCTTGAGCTTGGAGACAGGCTTGAGGTCTTATGGCTTGGGCATGGAGACAGGCTTGGGGCATTGAGGCTTGAGCTCGGACAGAGGCTTGGGGTCTTGAGGCTTGAGCTTGGAGACAGGATTGGCGTCTTGAGGCTTGAGCTTGTTGACAGGCTTGGGGTCTTGAGGCTTGTTATTGGAGACAGGCTTGGGGTCTTGAGGCTTGAGCTTGGAGACAGGCTTGGGGTCTTGAGGCTTGAGCTTGGAGACAGGCTTGGGGTCTTGAGGCTTGAGCGTGTATACAGGTTTGCGGTCTTGACGCTTCAGGTTGCAGAGAGGCTTGGGGTCTTGTGGCTTGAGCTTGGAGACAGGCTTGGGGTCTTGAGGCTTGAGCTTGCAGACAGGCATGTGGTCTTGAGGCTGGAGCTTGGAGACAGGCTGGGGTTCTTGACACTGGAGCTTGGAGACAGGCCTGGGGTCTTGAGGCTTGAGCTTGTAGACAGGCTCGGGTTCTTGAGGCTTGAGGTTGGAGACAGGTTTGGTGTCTTGAGGTTTGAGCGTGGAGACAGGCTTGAGGTCTTGAGGCTTGAGTTTGGAGACAGGCTTGGGCTGTTGAGGCTTGAGCTTGGGGACAGGCTTGGGGTTTTGAGGCTTGATCTTGAAGACAGGCTTGGGATGTTGAGGCTTGAGCTTGGAGACAGGCTGTGGGTCTTGAGGCTTGAGCTTGGAGAGCGGCTGGAGGTCTTGAGTCTTGAGCTTGGAGACAGGCTTGGGGTCTTGTGGCTTGAGCTTGTATACAGGCATGGGGTCTTGAGGCTTCAGGTTGGAGACAGGCTTGGGGTCTTCAGCTTGGAGACAGTCTTCGGGTCTTTAGGCTTGAGCTTGCAGACAGGCATGTGGTCTTGAGGCTGGAGCTTGGAGACAGGCTTGGGGTCTTGAGGCCTGGGCTTGGAGTCAGGCTTGTTGTCTTGAGGCATGAGCTTGGTGACAGGCTTGAGGCCTTGAGGCTTGAGCTTGGAGACAGGCTCGGGGTCTTGAGGCTTGAGCTTGGAGACAGGCTTGAGGCCTTGAGGCTTGAGCTTGGAGACAGGCTTGGGGTCTTGAGGCTTGAGCTTGAAGACAGTCTCGGGTTCTTGAGGCTTGAGCTTCGAGACAGGTTTGGGGTCATGAGGCTTGATTTTGGAGACAGGCTCGGGTTCTTGAGGCTTGAGCTTGGAGACAGGCTTGGGGTCTTGAGGCTTGGGCTTGGAGACAGGCTTGGGGTCTTGAGGCTTGGGCTTGGAGACAGGCTTGGGGTCTTGAGGCTTGAGCTTGTATACAGGTTTGGGGTCTTCAGGCTTCAGGTTGGAGACAGGCTTGGGGTCTTGTGACTTGAGCTTGGAGACAGGCTGGGGTTCTTGACACTGGAGCTTGGAGACAGGCTGGGGGTCTTGAGGTTTGAGCTTGGCGACAGGCTGAGGGTCTTGAGGCTTGAGCTTGGAGAAAGGCTTGTGGTCTTGAGACTTGAGCTTGGAGACAGGCTCGGGGACTTGAGGCTCGAGCTTGAAGACAGGCTCGGGGTCTTGAGGCTTGAGCTTGGAGACAGTTCAGGGGTTTTGAGGCTTGAGCTTGGAGACAGGCACGGGGTCTTGAGGCTTGAGCTTGGAGACAGGCTTGGGGTCTTGAGGCTTGGGCTTACAGACACGCATGTGGTCTTGAGGCTGGAGCTTCGAGACAGGCTGGGGTTCTTGGCACTGGAGCTTGGAGACAGGCTGGGGGTCTTGAACGTTGAGCTTGGCGACAGGCTGGGGGTCTTGAGGCTTGAGCTTGGAGACAGGCTTGGGGTCTTGAGGCTTCGGCTTGGAGACAGGCTTGTGGTCTTGAGGCTTGAGCTTGGTGACAGGCTCGGGGTCTTGAGGGTTGAGCTTGGAGACAGGCTCGGGGTCTTGAGGCTTGAGCTTGGAGACAGGCTCGGGTTCTTGAGGCTTGAGCTTGGAGACAGGCTTGGGGTCTTGAGGCTTGGACTTGGAGACAGGCTTGGGTTCTTGAGGCTTGGGCTTGGAGACAGGATTGGGGTCTTGAGGCTTGAGCTTGTATACAGGTTTGGGGTCTTCAGGATTCAGGTTGGAGACAGGCTTGAGGTGTTGTGACTTGAGCTTGGAGACAGGCTGGGGTACTTGACACTGGAGCTTGGAGACAGGCTGGGGGTCTTGAGGTTTGAGCTTGGCGACAGGCTGAGGGTCTTGAGGCTGAGCTTGGAGAAAGGCTTGTGGTCTTGAGGCTTGAGCTTGGAGACAGGCTCGGGGACTTGAGGTTGAGCTTGGAGACAGGCTCGGGGTCTTGAGGCTTGAGCTTGGAGACAGGCTCGGGGTCCTGAGGCTTGAGCTTGGAGACAGGCTCCGGGTCTTGAGGCTTGAGCTTGGAGACAGGCTTGGGGTATTGAAGCTTGAGCTTGAGACAGGCTTGGGGCCTTGAGCTTGAGCTTGGAGACAGGCTCGGGTTCTTGAGGCTTGAGCTTGGAGACAGTCTTGGGGTCTTGAGGCTTGAGTTTGGAGACAGGCTTGGGGTCTTGAGGCTTGAGCTTGGAGACAGGCTTGGGTGTTGAGGCTTGATCTTGGAGACAGGCTTGGGATGTTGAGGCTTGAGCTTGGAGACAGGCTGGGGGTCTTGGCACTGGAGCTTGGAGACAGGCTGGGGGTCTTGAACGTTGAGCTTGGCGACAGGCTGGGGGTCTTGAGGCTTGAGCTTGGAGACAGGCTTGGGGTCTTGAGGCTTCGGCTTGGAGACAGGCTTGTGGTCTTGAGGCTTGAGCTTGAGACAGGCTCGGGGTCTTGAGGCTTGAGCTTGGAGACAGGCTCGGGGTCTTGAGGCCTGAGCTTGGAGACAGGCTTGGGGTCTTGAGGTTGGACTTGGAGACAGGCTTGGGTTCTTGAGGCTTGGGCTTGGAGACAGGATTGGGGTCTTGAGGCTTGAGCTTGTATACAGGTTTGGGGTCTTCAGGCTTCAGGTTGGAGACAGGCTTGAGGTCTTGTGACTTGAGCTTGGAGACAGGCTGGGGTTCTTGACACTGGAGCTTGGAGACAGGCTGGGGTCTTGAGGTTTGAGCTTGGCGACAGGCTGAGGGTCTTGAGGCTTGAGCTTGGAGAAAGGCTTGTGGTCTTGAGGCTTGAGCTTGGAGACAGGCTCGGGGACTTGAGGCTTGAGCTTGAAGACAGGCTCGGGGTCTTGAGGCTTGAGCTTGGAGACAGGCTTGTGGTCTTGAGGCTTGAGCTTGGAGACAGGCTCGGGGACTTGAGGCTTGAGCTTGGAGACAGGCTCGAGGTCTTGAGGCTTGAGCTTGGAGACAGGCTCGGGGTCTTGAGGCTTGAGCTTGGAGACAGGCTCCGGGTCTTGAGGCTTGAGCTTGGAGACAGGCTTGGGGTATTGAAGCTTGAGCTTGGAGACAGGGTTGGGGCCTTGAGGCTTGAGCTTGGAGACAGGCTCGGGGTTCTTGAGGCTTGAGCTTGGAGACAGTCTTGGGGTCTTGAGCTTGAGTTTGGAGACAGGCTGGGGTCTT